>NW_021635735.1:0-50463 GCF_004799145.2 Neltuma alba
TTAATATAAAAAAAATTGATAAATACAAAAAAAAAGATATTATATTTAGGATCATGATCAACTCAATAATTATGTCATGTATTAAAGACTGAAGGAATATTTAAGATTGGAAAAAGTACGGCCTATAGTCCTAAATACTACCTCTGGTTCTTAATATAAAAAGCTTATTTAATTTTTATTTTGATTCTAAATATAAGACCTCAATTAATCTTGTCCTCATATTTGTCTAATTTTTTTCAAGATACTCTTTATAATAATGATAGTTATAGCAATACACTTTATTAGTAAAGATATTTTAAGAAAGATAATACTACCTCCGGTCCTAATTATAAAAGCTAGTTGACTAATTTGAAGAGATTAAGAGAATAAGTTAAGTTAGTTATTTATAATAAAATGTGTTGCCTTTCCTAAAATATCCTTACTAATAAAGTATATTGGTTAAAACTACCATTGTTAGAAGGACTATTTTAGGAAAAAAATACATAAATATGAGAGATAAAGTGAACTGGGGTCTTATATTTAAAACCAAAATAAAAGTCAAACAGATTTTATATTAAGGACTGAAGGTAATACTTATTTATTACAAATAACTAAAAGTAGTATAAGAGACAATTGCACTGCTATATATATTGTGAAATAAAGGAGTTAGGCCCGAATGCAGAATTTAGCTCTTTTAATTAGAATTAGAAGTAGTATTTCAGTTACCGACAGGGATTGGGTCTAGCATAAGGGATATAATGTGGCAAACCAGGGTTTGAATCTTTACTGGAAGAGATGTCTATATTTAGTGTTCGATACTGTTTCAAATAGAATTGTCTCTAATAAAAAAATACCTATACTTTAGAAGGAAAAAAGAAGAAGAAGAAGAAGAAGAAGAAGAAGAAGAAGAAGAAGCCGTATATTAGACACAGGATTGGACAATTGACTCGCTGAGAATGCCGGAGGATTTTGATTTTCAACGATTTGTTCCGCCAACGCACGGTGGGGGTTAAGGACAGGTCAGATCGGTCCTACAATGAGCCAATGTGAGTAAAGTAAAATACTCCTCCGGTCCTTATTATAAGACCCAATTTGACTTTTTATTTGGTTCTAATTATAGGACCCAATCCATTTTGTCTCTTATATTTATGCATTTTTTTCCAAGATAATCCTTCTAATAATGATAGTTTTAGCCAATATACTTAATTAGCAAGGATATTTTAGGAATGACAACACTTATTATTATAAATAACCAACTTAACTTACTTCCTTAATCTCCTCAAATAAGTCAATTGGGTCTTATAATTAGGACCGGAGGAGTACTCGCTTTAGCTTAGATGACTTCGGTTTGCTATTTGCCTACGCGTCTCCGCCACAGCTGATACGACGCCGTGTTACATGCTTCCTTGTTCTCAGGAAAGCTCCGTGTTTCTTTTTTCCATATAAAATTATCACCTGAAGCCATAATGAATTCATTTCAATATGGACCCCGCCGAGGGGCCTCAAAGATATCTACATGACAGGTATTATCTCTTACATTATGTTATACCCAAGTTCATTAAATTTTACTTAAAAATTTATAGCAGTATATAATAAAACATTGCCTGTGCTAAAATAATTCAATAAAAATTCGTGCTCCCATTATTCTTCAGTTGACTTAGTCCTATAGGTGAATTATTATGCTGGCCAATAATGAATTATTAAGCTTAATTACCACCGAACTTGGATTGGTGAAAAAAATTAATGGGAGGGGGCAGGTTTTAATGGGGAAAAAAAAAAAAGGATTGGTTCCGACACAATCTAAAATGAAGAGATTTGGATTGGGATATTAAAGTGATTTGTAATATGCAACTCGCCGATAATCCACAAGCATTAGTTCAAGTTTATACATATGTGTGTGTGCGCGTGTGTACATGTGGGTGTGTGTGAACATAAAACAACAAAGGAGCATTTTGTGAGAAGTGAGAAGAGAATGAAGGAGGAGATGAGATGCGACTTGTGTGTGGAGTGAGCATGTTGTTGTGTCATTTATGCTCACAACACATGCATGTGTGTTGTGTGTAGTTGAGAGGCAACATGAATCCAATCAACTGGGGATTCCTTTATTATTATTATTTATTAAAATAAAATCTGATCTTTTCCCAGCATTCTAGACATTAGCCTTTAATTTGGCATCTCACTTTTGCTTCAGCCTCTCCTACAAGTTCATTTATCTTGATGAACGAGTCGTTTGACTTTTCCTCTCTAAGATACTATTTCCTGTCCTTAATATAAGGGTGTGTTTAGGTGACACCCCAAACCATGGTTTGAGGAATAAATCACCCAAACGCTCCTTCCAAAAACCAAAACCATAGTTTTGGGTCAAAACCATGGTTTTGGAAAAAGCAAAATTTTTTTGCTTTTGAAGAAAAAAGGAAGAGTGTGAGAGCCTATATGATATGTATCTTGTTATTTTTTTTATAAACATATTTTTTGATAAACATATTTAATCTTATATTTTATAAATATATATACACATTAATTAATTATTAATTATATTATCTTATGTATTATTAATTATGTTGGTAAAAAATATATTATTAACAATTTTATTCCTTCAAATTAAAATATATCATAAAATTTATTTTTTCTGTAATTATCATATTAACTTATGTCTTTTTTTTAGTAATTTGTATATATAAAAAGTGCTTCTGATAACAACTATCCAAACACTCTCACTTCTCAGAATCACTTTTTTACAAAATATATTCTTCACAGAATCTATTCTCTCCAGAATCTATTCTCCAGAATCACTTTTCCAAACCACGGTTTGGTTTCATCCAAACACACCCTAAGACTTTATTTAATTTTTATTTTGGTTGTAAATATAAGATCTCAATCTACTTTGTCTCTCATATTTATACTTTTTTTTTTTTCAAACTAGCCCTTCTAACAATGATAATTCTAGTCAATACACTTGATTAGTAAGGATATTTTAGGAAAGACAACACCTATTTAGGACAAATAACTAACTCAACTTACTTCCTTAATCTCCTTAAATTAGTCAACTGGCTTTTATAATTAGGACCGGAGGTAGTATATCACAGCATTCTCTCATTTCTGCGCAAAAGTTTTGTGTTGATTCATCTAAGGGGTCCTTCATCTTAACATGATCGGAATCTTAAGCTTTTATATTTTTGATATTCTGATTAAGTTGTTTAATTCCCATCAATTTGGACAAAACGTACGAAAAGCTTCTCCCTTATCTTCTCTGATCTTATTTTTGTGTGCGTTACTTTGTTCTCCGAAAATTACTTTTATTTATAGGCACGATGGGATTGCAATTTGTTAGGAGACAGATAATTAAAAATATGATCAGAAGGGTTGAAGATAATCTTAAAAATTAATCACAAGTATTTTTAATTTTCTCTCACCACAAGGGTCCATTTTTGGTTGCTGTTTTTTGTTTTTGGCCAGAAAAATAAAACCCTACGCCAACACTTCCGGCTCCACCTAACGTCTTATCATGTGGGGAAAAAAACATCAATAATTTCCAATGCATCACGTCATATAAAAGTGATTTATTTTTGTCTTTTCAGGCATGACATAATGATAAAAAAATTTCTACGGTTAATGATTTAAACGCACTTAAAAGATAAATAAAAACAGCCATTATATGACATGACATGATTGAATATATTAAACTGATCATTCATTATTAAATAAAATAAATAAAGGACACATCAAATGCGATTCACATAAAAAGAAGAAACCGAACGCAACCAGCCACTTGCAAATATGAAAATATGTATTCCCCTCAGGTTAGGAAAATATGCATTTGCTTCTTCTTTCATTTCGACTATGCAAGTGGACATTAAATAATTCCCCTAGGTTGAGGAAAATATGCAAATGCACACCATCACATGCTCTTCCTAAATTAAAAACCTATGTAACACCGACAAAGTCGAAGGTTATATTTAATCCTCTATCTACTCTCTAACAAATAATTATTAATGCAGGCTGTGTTTCAACGAAGAGATCGATCATACTCCATAAAAGACAGATCAATGAATGCAAAAATGGAGAATTTCAAATGTATAGGAAAGCCTAACTAAGATTTAAACCAGTATGCAGATGCCCAGTGTTGGGATGATTCACAATATTTGGTTAGTGAACAAGTTGGTAATTGTCCATTCTTGGCCGCAAAGTTTGGCTTTATTTTTATTTTGGTAACAAGTTTTGCTTGATTTGGCTTCTCGAATATTCAAAAAAGAGCAGTATTTAATGAACAAGTTGGGAGGATTTGTCTCTTGAAAGTTTCAAATTACTGTTCTAGGGAATGGAGTTTGGTGTGCTCAATATGGTCCTTTTTGTACTGAGATGTAGTCTAGGGCTCATCAATTGCCTAACCAACCCGACAAGGTGCATGAATCATTTGAATTCTGAATTTCGATGCAATATGTGCATGGATGAACCGAGAAGGATATGGACTGATTAACAGATTGAATCTTCGCAGGGTGTAGGATATTATTTTCCCTGAAAAATACTATATGGCCAACAAGACACTACGAAGCATATAAATCTTCTGGACTAAGGACTACTACGTGTTCAGTTTGAGAGAGTTAACATTAGGGACCTGTGAAGCAAATGTACACTTAAAATATATACTACTTCCGGTCCTAATTATAAGATCCAGTTGACTTATTTGAGGAGATTAAAGAAGTAAGTTAAGTTAGTTATTTGTAATAAATAAGTATTATCATTCCTAAAATATCCTTGCTAATTAAGTATATTGGCTAGAACTATCATTATTAGAAGGATTATCTTGGAAAAAAATGCATAAATATGAGAGAGAAAATGGATTGGGATCTTATAATTAGGACCAAACAAAAAGTCAAACGGGATCTTATAATAAGGACTAGTATTTATATATGCAGATATCCAATGATGATGGAATAATGTCAGTTTTCTTCCTTAATGTTGCTAACTTTTTTGGTCTGTGAAATGTTCTGCATTTGAAGAAGCTTTTGCTGTTCCTCCTCGCTTTCCTGAGCCATTGCCTTTTTTGCAGCTTTTATTGTTCTTGATCACTCATTTTTTGTGCATTTTTATGCAAGAAGACGCGAAGTATCGATTACATATGGCGACAAACGCACATTGAAACAAGCATTAAAAAATGCAGGAGGAACAGCCGATTCGTCAGTGTGTTCCTAGAAGGCGCCCAAAAATCAGGAAAGTAGGGTTTCAAAAGGGGAGGAGGCAGGCCAACAGAGGCCGATGTGCTGCGAATTGTAGATTTCGAAAGGGATGTGATTCCAGAGAAAATGAGGAGAAAGGAGTAAACGTACCTATGAGGGGTGAGATCTGGGAAGTATTTAGGTACTCCCTCCGTTTTTTATTATAAAGACACTTGATGCTTATGGTATGTTTCCATATTAAGAGACACTTAAAAGTTTTCTTTATTCTTTTGTATTGATTTCCTAGTTTACCCTTATTTATTTGTCTCCAACTCATACTCTCTCTTCTCCCACTTCTCTTTCTTTTAATAATTTAATTATTTTTTCTCATACTCTCTCTCCTTATTAATGAGGGTATTGTTAGAAAAAACATTATACTTTTTACATATTAATTATCTTTAACTAATTTTAACTGTTTTTTTTATCAACGTAATTTGGTTATTTGTCTCTTATAATAAAAAACGGAGAGAGTAAAAACCAAATTATAGTTTTAAAAATGTTTTTAAGTTTGTGAAATAAATATATTAAGAAACTTATCGAAAAAATATTTTTAAGAATTGCCAAACATCGTTGGATAGATGAGGACACGAAGCTTGATTATTGGATTAACGCGCGGGACAAGAAAACAAGCAGCCGATTTGGCTTTGGGCTTCCCTGGGAGTTTGAGTAATTTCATTTAAAAACAGCCGTATGAATATAAAATCAAGTGTGAAAGAAAATTTACAAAAAACCAATTTAAAAAAGTTCTTTAAAGTATCATCAATTTTAACACGTCTCCAGCTTATTTGGAATTATTTATGTAATTCAAGATAAAATTTTTCTCTTTATTTATCATATATTTTATAAATTATGATTAAAAAACTGATTTATCGTCATTTTAAATAGGCCAATGTTCTAAAATATCTGAAGTTGAATGTTGGTGATTCCTAACTTGTCATATGGATAATTTATGTTGGATGCTTTTATTTCTTTTCGTATTTCTTCATATAAAGAACACTGTTCATTTTCATTTGATGAAAGTTTAATAATTCTTACATTTTAGTAGATTAGTAGCATTAGTAGTGCAGAATGCAACAATGTTTAAGAAAAATTAAAATTTACATTGATATCCCACCAACCCAAAAAAAAGGGTGCATAATAAAAAAATGTAAGTGCAATAATTCTTAATATAAATTACTACCTCCTATTCTAATTATAAAATCTCATTTATAGTTTATAAATAAAATCTTATAATTCAGATAAAAAATAATACATTATAAAATAAATCTTATATTTAAAACCATCCACCATTTGAGTACTTGGGAAAGTGGGTAAGGCGAAATCCTGGTTTCTCTCTTCCCTTTTTTTTGCAATCTTTTATGGGCTTGATATAGATATAAACAAAAATGAGTTGGGCCAATTAGCCCAAGTCATCCCAATGGGCTTTCACCATGTCCACAACTCAACTTTAAGCTTCTCTCAATTGTGAATCCCGTTTATAATACCTCCACTACAACAAAGCAACAGAGCAATCCAACTGTTTGTCTTGTTCTGTTTTTTTTTTTAATGGGCCGGGTTCCATAGGCTTGTGGACTTCTGTTGATTGTTTTCGCTTGCTTATAATGGATATACTTTTCTTTTCCGTCTCCTTCCAATTTCACGGTTTGGGATTATGAAAATGATATCGTGGGGACCTCGTAAGAAAATTACTGGTGATTCTTCGGTATCTATTTTGAAAAATAATTGTTAAAATGACATGACATTGTTAAATCTTTAAAAAGGCTTCAATGAACGTGTTGAATTTCAACTACAGATTGTATCTTATATTAACGATCAGAGGTGTTTGGATATGGATTTTTTTCCCCTTCTTACTAGGCACATATATCCTTCTATTAAAGACAATTCTGTTTGAGGCATTATCTGACATTAAATGTTGACACTTGTCTTGGTAGGAATTCAAATCTTAAATCATCATGTATCACATTAGGAGGAACTAGCTAAGACACAAGTGGTTGGTTGGATATTGGTCTTGTCCATCCCTCCACAGTCCATATCAGCCGCCCAATCCATTTCGTTTCAGGCTGAAAAGAGCCACAAACAAATAACCGGAGGCTTTTGAATGTTGATTGGAAAAAAAAAAAAAAGAGAGAGAGAGAACGAGGCACAGATCCTTCTGAATTTTTTTGATAGAAAAATTGCCATGTGCAAACGTAAGCAATTCCATGAATCAAACATTTGATGTCATTATTAATATACTACCTCCTAGTTATTAATTTGAGCAAATTTTAAAAAATTACTAAATTAGTTCTTTGTAATAAACAGATGCTGTCTTATTTAAAATACTCTTATTAATCATGTATATTAACTAGAACCATCATTTAATAAAACATTTAACATGTGTAACTATTACAAGAACTAATTTAAAAAAAAATAGATAAGTGTGAAGAATGTGCGGAAGGTGCGCCGGCTGAAATCATCCCATGAAGGTTATGGCCTAGTGGGGTGGTTGATATTCATACGAGCCATCCCATTATGGAGGACGTCACCGTCTCCTCATCAACTTTTATGATTTTCAAAAAGTGAATTTATTCCCATGGTCAAAAAAAAAAAAAAAGTGAATCCATTCAGTTTCAACATGTTTAAACTTGACCCTGGTCTTCTTTGTCACCTTCTTGCATTTTAATATTGTTCTCCCATTTTCTACGTCTTGCAAATACAACAACAACGCACATATCACGCACTAAGCAGAATTGGTTATACAAGGTAGACGTTGTTATTGGGGTGTATCAGTAATTCCGTCTTTAAATATATTATTCATCAAACGAAGCTAAATTCAAGACTGGTCTTCAAGGCCCTGCATATTCCCACGAATCGGACTAGTCGGGTGCTCGTAGGGCCGGATGCCAATGGAGAAATGGGGAAAACAATTCTCCCACGATTCTTGACCGTGCCTCACATGTGCATTACTCAATAACCACGTGCTAAAAATGGCAGCTTTAACTAACAGAGGTTGGATCTAATGGAAAGAACTAATCCTTCACAACATGACGAATTAATATTTGAATCCCTGCTAGGAGAGATGTACACATTTAGTGCGCAACTGTGTCTCAAATAGGATTGCCTCCAACACGAAGATACTTATGTTTTAGTTAAAAAAAAAAAAAAAGGCCGCTTCCTGTGTTATTTTTGTGGGTTGGAACCTCTTCTCCGCTCTTCCCATCCTCTTTCGTCTTTTTTCTCTTTTAACCATTAGATCAATATTTTAACAGTTTAGATTTAAATCTTTTCAAAACTATTAAAATATTAAATTATAAAAATAAATAAATAATAAATTATAGACTATATTAAAATTTAATCCTAATGATTTGTAAATACACTAAATGTTTTTAAATTTTTTTATAAATAGTTCATAAAAAATTTAAATCTAAACCGTTAAAATATACTAATCTAATGGTTAGAAAAAAAAAAAAAGAAGGGAAGAGGAGAGGTTCCAAACTATTTTCCTGTTACACACTTTTAAATTATCTTTATAAAAACGTTTTTGTGGTTAATTTTAGGAAAACTACTTAAATGCGATTTAACAATAAGAAGATCCGGCATATTCACTCAGAGGGTAAGAAGTAAAAGATTCAAACTCTCCTAATGTTTAAAAAACCCAAAAAAAAAAATTACGCAAAAAGTTTTGAGAAGTTTGTCATCACTGATTAATTATATTCCTTTAGGAAAATAAATATTTACAGAAACTTAAAAAACCATTATCAAATTTCAAAAGTGTAAAATATGTTACCCAAAAATTCATAAATTTAAGTAATGAGATCACATTTAGTTGGCTACGCAGCAAGTTCCAAAAAAAAGAGTAAAGAAATTGTGTGGAAGTTGGATGGATGGAATGAATAAGTGGCAGTTTGAGTAATAATGAGAAAATAGGGCATGGAGAAAGAAACCAGAAAAGTGAGACTTGGTAGATTGATTAGTTAAGAGAAAGTAGAGGATTTAGTCAAATAAGGAATGTTTGATGTTATCAAGGTAAATTGTGATCAAGTTTCAACACTTCAAATAAATTATACATCTAACGTTGTTTTATTTTCGGTGACTCCTTTTCCTTGTTCTACATTCTAATTCCACTCTTATTAATTTAATAATTTGGATTTTTTTTTCATTCCATCCACTCTTATATACTCCTTCCGTTCTTTATTATAAGAGACATTTGATGCTTATGGCATGTTTCTATATATAAGAGACATTTAAAAGTTGTCTCTATTTTTTTGTGTTGATTTCTTATTTTACCCATATTTATTATCTCCAACTCATACTCTCTCTCCGTCCCACTTCTCTTTCTTTTAATAATTTAATTGTTCTCTCTCATGCTCTCTCTCCTTATTAATGAGGGCATTTTTGAAAAAAAATTATACTTTTTACACATTAATTGTTCTTAACTAATTTTAACTATTTTTTTAATCAACGTACTTCGGTTATTTGTCTCTTATAATAAGGAACGGAGAGAGTATTAATTTAGTTTGGTCTTTTTTGTTAGGTTGTTTTCCTCTGTACGTATTGGACTAGCGCGCATTGTATTGGTTTCATAACCTTATGCGCGGCTAATTCTTTTTATGTTTTTTTTTTAAAACTTATGTTTGATTTGGAATTTCTTATACTAGTAGTGAGATTTGAACTTATTCTTTTCCATGCAATACCGATTAAATTTTTGTCAACTACACTTGGTTTTAATACTGTTGGATGAGATGTCATTGACTATTATAAATCTAAGTACTTTGACAACCTACTAAGGATGGAATTAATAGCCCACAACAAAGGAGAAGGAAAAAGGACATGTTTAAAATGCTTTCCTTAAGAGAACCAAATCAAATTAACTCCAAAATCCTACATAGTTTATACTACTTCTAATCTTTAATAAAAGAACTAGTTGACTAATTTGAATAGATTAAGTAAGTTTGTTAAGTTAATTATTTGTGATAATAGATGTTGTTTTCCTTAAAATATTTTTATTAATCATGTGTATTAGTTAGAATTACAATTTGATGGAATATTTAACATGTGTAACTATTACAATGACTACTTTGAAAAAATACTCCTCCGGTCCTTAATATAGAACCCAATTCTTAGGTTAGTTTTGGTTCTAAATGTAAGATCCATTTTTCATATTTATTAATTTTCTCTAAACTATCCCAATTGATACTGCCTCAACCATAATCATGTAGAAGAGGGAGAGGGGGTATTAAGAAAGATAATTATGGTCTTTTAGAAAAAATGTGTCACTTTTCTTATAATTAACTAACTTGTCTAACTTCTTTAATCTAATCATATTAGTTAAATGGGTCTTATATTAAGGACCGGAGGAGTAGTTAAATATGAAAGACAAAATAGACTAAGATCTTATATTTAGGGTCAAATTAAAAGTCAAATTAACTTTTATATTAATGAACGAAGGTAGTACTTTCTTTTCAAATCAAACAAGAAAAATATCATAAGTGAGGATCACATTGCAACAACTTACGGGCAAAGAAACTCAAAGTATGTTATTACCTTATGTCTTTAATATAAAAACTAATTATAGTTTTGTAATTTAATTTAGTTTTATTTTAAATAGGGGACCTCATTGTATTTTATTTTTCCTATATTTTTCATTTTGCTATCAAGTGATAATCCATTGCATATGTCAAGAGATTTCTATCAAGAAAGATAGTTTTAATGCACATGATTAATAAAAGTATTTTGAAAAAGATACAACTTAATTATTACAAATAACTAATTTAATTAATTTCTTTAATATTTACAAGTTACTTATTTAGATCTTATACTAAGGACCATGGTAGTATTTTATTCTTCAATAATTACAAAATTCAGACAAAAATATCTAGGTCAGAAGACTTTGAATTTTAAAATCATTTATTGTACTTAGGATAAAATAAATATAAACGGCAGGAAAAATTATTCATAATATTTAGCCACAATATTCTTCAAAGATTAATCTGCCTGATCACAACTTGGTCAAACAATTAAAACAGGGCAAGATGACCACCGCGAGAAGAGTAAGACTCTGAGTCAACTTTTGATTAAAAAAAAGAGAGAGGGAAATAAAAGGAGATTAGTTGACGTGGCGGGTTGCTGATGTGGAAGTAACAGCCATAATGGACACGGTGTATCTGAAAGATCACGGCATCCGTCGTGTCACACTATCACTTGTCGGAGGACTAATTCTTTTGGATTATTCCAATTCTAATTTCATTGCCTTCAACAAAACGTTCTTTATGATGCTCGTCGGACGCTGGGCGCAGCACAGTACACCCATTTATGAATTATGACCAATCCAACCCTTCGTCGCTTATGTCATTGTTTGTGACTATTGGGACTTCTTTTACATACTGTCTCTGGTTTTTAATATAAACACTAATTTCATATTTAATTTGATCTTAAATATAAAATCATAATCAATTTTTCTCTCTTATTTATTTTTTTTCGAAACTAATCCTTGTAGTATTGATACATATTAAAAGGTTTAAGTAAATGGCAGTTCTAATACACATGATTAGTAAGAATATTTTAGAAAAGACAACACTTAGTTATTACAAATAACTAAATTAATTAGTGTTTTTAATTTATTCAAATTAATCAATTAGCTTTTGTTTTAAAAAATAGAGGGAATATTTATAAAACATTATTCAAAAACTACTTTTCAATGTTTCCATTGTCGTTAACAAGCCCATGTGTACAAGTTCGGGTCTTTCCTAATGAAACTATAAACTAGATTTTATGTTAAAATAAGAGGTAAAAATAATATTATGATCAATCTCAGTTATAAGATTTTGTTATTATTAATGAGTTTTTATAAGGGTTAAGGTGCACCCAGCACCCCCATGTATTTAGCCAGATGCACCCAGTGATCTGAAGTAATTTGTGGTGCAAATTTGCCCTCAAAGTAATTAAATTGGTGCACTTGTATCCCATGCTAACAGATCTGTTAGTTTGATCGTTAAATTGATGAGTCAGTACAAGTTTGACCAGAAAATCTGACGTGGCATGTCTAATAAGCAGGTGATGTGGAATTTTTTTGGGGTTAAGGTGCATCCAGCACCCCCAAGTATTTTTCCAGGTGCACCCAGTGGCCTAAAGTAATTTATGGTCCAATTTTGCCCTCAAAGTAATTAAAATGGTGCACCGGTATCCTATGCTAACAGATCTCTTACTTTGACTGTGAAATTGATGAGTTAGCACAAATTTGACCAAAATAATTTGACCTGGCATGTCTAATAAGCAGGTGATGTGGAATTTTTTTCGTCTGCCACTGCTTTGTTTTCTCTGTTCAGTAAATGCTCTCTTCGGCTCTTAGAATTTTTTTCAGAGTAAGAATTTTTTTAGAGATACTCCTCTAGTCCTATTTATAGGGTAGAGAGAAAACATATTTTTTGGTCATATTTATAAGGCACTGAGAGAAATTTTTTGTATGGATATACAAATTTAACCCTCATTTATTATTGTATTGACTTTGTTTATATGAGGTATAATGTATATTAAATAGGGATAAAGTTGGAAAGTTATTAAAATTTAAATGAGAGTTAATGAAATTTAGGGTTTTCCTTGATCTGTGTGAAACATACTGGAAGTACCTTATAAATAAGACTAGAGGAGTAATATTCAGACAAAACAATGGAATTAATAAGAAAAGCCATGTCACCTGCTTATTAGACATGCTAGGTCAGATTATTTTAGTCAAACTTGTGCTGACTTATTAATTTCACAGTCAAAGTAACAGATCTGTTAGCATGGGATATCGGTGCACCATTTTAATTACTTTGAGGGTAAAATTGCACCATAAATTACTTTAGGCCACTGGGTGCACCTGGAAAAATACTTGGAGGTGCTGGATGCACCTTAACCCCGAAAAAATTTCACATCACCTGCTTATTAGACATGCCACGTCAGATTTTCTGGTCAAACTTGTGCTGACTCATCAATTTAACGGTCAAACTAACAGATCTATTAATATGGGATACCGGTGCACCAGTTTAATTACTTTGAGGGCAAATTTACACCACAAATTACTTCAGGCCACTGGGTGCACCTGGCTAAATATATGGGGGTGCTGGGTGCACCTTAACCCTTTTTATAATTAGGACATGAGGCAGTAGTTAGCTTTGTAAATTGAATAGTATATTTGTTGTAGAATCAATTTTAGTTGATCTGTATTTGCTACTACGTAGGCGTATGTAGGAAAAGGAAGGGCTCGCAGGATGACCGCGCAGTTCCCGGTTCTCTCTCGCTTCCAGGCTTGAAATAGTTCACTCACCATACACGTATGCCTCCAAATTACTCATCAATAAAATATTCTTAGTCATAAATTGAATTTAAAATTGTTTTCGCAATTTTAATTTCTAAGTAAAATTTAAATCCCATGTATTAATAAAATTCGAGACGAAAGCCACACTATTTAAGACATGAATAGTATGTTTTGACAAGTCTTTTATTTATATATATAATTGTTCCCAAAAAAAAATAATTTTAAGTATATTTAAAATTTCCCGGACAAATAAATTTATATACTTACTTTTGACATGTTTCGCTAAAACTATATCTTATACGTTCGTAAGAGTTTAATAAGCACGCAGGGGTTAGTTTTTAATTATAGGTTTAAGATAAGGGTGTGAAAAACTGAAACTAAGATTACATATAAAATTTACGTATTCATAATAACATAAATATACATGTCTTTGAAAAATTATTATTTCTTTCTTTTGGTTGCCCAGAGTATCTTTCCATCCTAACAGTAAAAGATTAATCTCTCAGGGTATTGTAACGGAAACCCCTCCCAATAGTATTTTTTTTATACACACTGTTTTAAGAATCAAACCCAAAATATGATGTTTAAGATATTCAAATTTCTTCTATCTAGACCAATACTTGTTGGTTAAATTATTATTTGATGAAGTGAATAATGGGAGGAGAACTCGTTTTTTTGGGAACCACTAAAACGATGACGTTTGAAGTGGTCATGCGTGGCATCAGCTGGGAAGTTGGGCCCAATGAGACCACATAATGGGCTGGCTGGCGCCAACAATTGTTGACCAGACTCACTGTCGCCTTCCTCTGCTTTGGAGAAATGGAAAATGAGAAGGCGTGCGACTTCACCACGCGCCGTCCATTTGTGTTCCCTCCTCCTCCTCAATCTCATTACCACCCCCATCCCTATTTTTGTCCCCTCTTGAAGCAAAGGGACAAGTTTGTCATGTATACTCCAATCTCATAAATTTTTCATTAATTTCATTCTTATTTGCACACAAAATATCATACAAAAACTTTGCTCATCCATGCTTAATTATATACTAGTGTGTATAAGAGTCTTATATTTAGGATCGGAGGAGTATTATTTTATCGTAAGAGTTAGATAATTAATTTATAAACATATATAATTCATTAAGTTTATTATTTTTAATAAATATATGTTCATGTTTCTAAAATATTTCTTTTAATAAAAACCTTCATAGGTTTCTCGTATTGAATGGTTGTTTGTATTGTTTAGGGATGTTCTTTGAACATCAACAATATAACCTAATTAACTTTTGTACCCTATGTTGAGTTTTGAGTGTAGAGTTTTTTTGGTTTTTTTCTGGTTTTTCTTTTTTAAGCTTTAGCTTGTCTTTCTAAACCCTAAAACAGAAAATAAATTATGAATTAAAGATATTGAAAGAAAGACTACTTTTTTAAAATAAACAATTTTTTTTACTTCCTTTAAATAATACTATGATTACAGTTCAATGGTCGATGCCTCTTAATTAGAAAAGACTCAGTTAAAAAGATCTAAATTTTAAATTCGACTTGCTTATATCTTTTTGCTTTTTGTAAAGCAGTACTCTTTTGGGAAATTAGCCGCAAAGTTTTAAGTCAATGGACATGGTCTTTATCTTGATCACCAGGGGTTTGGGCCCTTGGAGAACCTCTAATTAGTATTGTGGTCAAAAGTTTAATCACTTAAGTTATTTGACCGAATCTTTGGCCACGTTGCAGAATTCAATTTTTATATATACACATATAATTTATACATACATATATATATATTCTTCCGATCCTAAATATAAGACCCTTATACACACTAGTATATAAAACAAAAAGAATTTATGTCGCAAAAAGTGTAATAGTGGTAAAATAGCAACACACATATATCCCTTTTGGTGCAAATTGCAAGTCATCCTTGGAATCATACCAAAATGTGTGATGCCAATTAATAGCCACTTCCGCAACTTGGTGGGAATAAGCGTCATCCATATCCCAACATCAATATTCATCTCAATCCATACGTTTCAAAAAGTGCCCCTAACATGTGCGTGTGTGTATATGTATAAAATCTAGGAAATATCTATTGGCCTAATTACTTTACTTAATTCATATTAATATATGCACACACATCAAATTATAGTATTATACACACAACACCCTAACTTTTATTACAAGTCACTCGTAGAAAAAAGTGGTTTCAAATGTAAATTACCTAGAAGGTCGTTAAATTGAAGACTTTTACTCATGTTCCATGACAAATTTCCCCTACATGCATCAACTTCTTTTCCCCAACACATGAATTAAATCTGTTTAGTCTTTGAAAATAATCATAACATGAATTTTAATATTTATTTGAATTCCAAAAATGTAACGTGTTTCGAAAAATATGGAGGAAAAGGGATTTGAACAATTCAAACATATTGGTTAATTGATAAATGAAACTTCTATTTTCATTTTACATCTTGCCCTCTTTTTCAGCAAAAGTTGGATTGGATATGGATCGCTATTTGATTCTGAGAATGAGAAAGACAAGACGAGTAAGGAGCAACAAAAGGAGGCAACTTGAATTTATTATAAGCCTCAAATTATGACTCGTACCAAAAAAAAAAAAAAAAAACAGAACACATAAGAAATGGCCTGTGTGAAGATGGCCACACGGTTGACGGCATCAATCTCATCCAACGGCTAAAAAAACCTTATCGGCAATATGACGGCACGCAGGTAAATAAACTACCAATCTGTCAACGACACGGTCCAATCGGGTCCAACCCTTAACCGATTCCAAAGGATTGAGCTTTCCCACCAAACTTCCTTTTCTTTTCCTTGTGTTTTACGTTTCAACCTTGAACTCCACTCTTCTATATATAGCATCCCCCCTCCTCCTTCTCCTTCTAGACTGTTTATACTGGTTTGAAGGGGTCGTCTTATTACTCTCTTACAACAGGAGGAAAAGAAAAAAAAAATCGAAGTTTTCTGAGATTTTGATTATGGAGAACGTCAGGAAGGAAGATGGGTTTCGGCAGAAGGGTGTTCCCGTTCACAGTCAGGTTCGAAAGATCAAGAAGGAATCGGAGAATAATGTTACCGACTGGTTGCCAGACCAGCCGGAGATCAGACCGGTGCTCCGGGATCTCTCCCGACAGATTTCCAGGTCGCCGTTGGGGATATCCGGCCGACCCATCTCAGTCGGTGACTCATAGGCTTCAGGAATTTATATGGAGCCGGGAGTCTATGCCTTAGTATTACTATACTAACTACGCGTACGGGGAGAGCCAGAAACAGAGGACTTGTTTGCTTCACCTTCTCTGTTCTGCTCTGTTTTGCTTTTCTTTCAGAGAGCAGTTAGATATCCTCTGCTTTTTTCTTCTTTCGTGTAAATAATATAATTAATATATAGTTGCCTAGTTTCGAAGAGTTTTGATCCTTCTTCTATTGTGTTTCTTGCTGATGGTATGTAAAGAGAAGCTATTAGAATCAAAAGGTTATGAGAAACAGTTCTTCAGAAAATTAATTGATCTGATTGATACACTTTCTGGGTTTTTTTTGGTGGGTTTCTTGGGAGAATATTCGCAAGTTGAAGGTGAAAAATAAGGTCGTGAAGAGTATAATTAGGGAATCTTAGAACAAGATAAATAAAATATAAATAATCTTGCCTAATTTAATATTAGAATTCCTAACAGTGAGAATTCAATTCTTCATATATCCCACCGATATTTATACAGTACTGTGAATGCATATCACGTTTTGAAGCGTAAGCTCTGCTTCATCATTGACCAAATCTTGGATTTTAAGTAATCAGCATTTACGTTCTGGAAATGACGAGACATATTTCACTTAGAATTAAATTAGTATTGTTTTTTTTTTTTTTTCCGTCTCCTGTTCTAGGAATCAAAGTACATACTCGTCCTAGAATTTTTAAAGACTGCGGATAACTAGTGAATGTTGAATATTTGTTTGTAAATTTATGCTGATGCCTGATGGTCATAGATGTTACGTGATGAATATGATTGGATAATTCAGAACTAAAAGTATAGAAATATTTCTACTTCAAAAAAGAAAATACAAGAATTTTGTTCTGTGCATTGTGATCCGAAGCTCACAGCACAGTGAAGAGTGAATATTACGAAATGTGCTATCTTTCCATCTATATGAAGGAACAGATCATTGTCTTTTAAGAAAGCTTGAAATGGAGGAAACTTCAGTGACATATTCAACGGAATAAAGGAAATCAACTGTTTGTTTTTTATGTATGATGAATAAAGTGACATGGTTTTTATGAATATTATAATTGTTTAATTAATTGATTGGATTTACAGTACATTAATGGTGATCTAATCTATGTACAATCATATTTGTGAGAGAACCATCCAATAACTTCACAATTTTTTCTCACCTTCTTCCAAATTTCACGTTGTAAGAGAAAAAAAAACATGTTAATTGTCTTTCATTTCTTCCTTTCTACGCCTTAATTCCTCTAGTGGGATCGTCTTGGAGTGTATATGATAACAATAGGCAAGTTCAAATTTATTATTATTATTTTTTCAAAAGAGTTATGGTTTAACATTGCAAATGTAATTAATTGGAAGCAACATGAAATTGATTTGTTTTTGTCATAAAGCATGATATGACTAGTGACACTAACAGTCAAAGTTGTTTCACTCGACTGATTGGTATCAACTATTTCGTATATGATTTATTTATTTTTAAGTGTGATCTCTTATCTGGGGTTAAAATATTCTAGATGGAGAGAGATAGATAAATAAAAGTTAGGCGAATTCATTTTATGAAATGGAACATATCAAAATTTGAATTGTATTTCTCTTCATCATAATCATTTTAGACTGAAAACGATTTGCATAAGGTTGCGGACCACATTATCGAAAGGTTAAGTATTGAAACTAAATTGGTTGTCAGTATACTCTATCAACAAATTAACTCACACATGGTTTGGGAGTAGTAAAATTTTGTTTTCCACCAATCAATTTGATGTATTGTCATAATTTTATCCATCAACTTGTCTTCTCCTTTTCCAAATGTTAGGTATGTAAAGCTATGTTGGTTTACTTAACAAAACAAAAGTGATATCCCATTTACTTTTTAATTTTTTAATTTTATATTGTATCGTTTGTATATGTTGAGTCATTTGATATCCTAAATCCCATGTCATGCTTGCCCTATGTCTGAGTGAATAATGAATACCAAACAATAATGCCACACTTACGTAGGTGCTGACTTCAGAAGCAACCATGATTGTCAATTGACGCTCCGTTTCCCCATGAAATCTTCACCCAAATCATCCAATCAAGTTTTTTTTTTTTAAAAAAAAGTGTCCTCTAGATGTTGCATTCATAATTGGAAAAATGTTTTTTTTAAAACTTTTTTTTTTCATTTTTTCACATCCGCACACAAATTCTTTCTTAAAAGGTACTAGTAAGATCGTACGCGAAACACTGTGCCAATGTAATTAGTTTTTTATGATAGAAAATAAAATTGTTATAATTTTAAATTGTCGGGTTAAATTTGCACCTAAAATAACTTTTGAGTATTTAGTATTTCTGAGTAAAAATTTTCTAAGTAAATTTACACCTTAACCTTATATTGAAATAGATGATTTTGTCACTAAAGTCTTAAATACCCCATCTAACACTTGGGATTTATGCTATTTTTCATTAAAAAGTAAGAAGAAGCAACTTGATATGATGGCAACGGTGGGGAATCTAAATCTTACCCCACTAAATCGACAAGACTGAAACAGAAGCCTCATGAAATCGTCATCAGAGGTTGTCGTTTTGATTTGGGATTGGACATTGCAGGCAACTTCACCGGTTTATAATTGAGTTTGCATTGAAATTGTCCACGATTATCGATGCATGCACCAACATGAGTGCGCGTCCGAGCCTCTTCAATATTAAAAAATATATGTTTAATCATTTAAATTTAATCCCTTAGATTTATAAAGTATATTTTTAATTTCTTAATTTTAAGATTGTTAGTTTATTAAAATAATTATATTATAGAATTACATGATTAAACTTGCTCTGTTTTTTAAAAGGAGTATTTTACAAAAACTAACATAAGTTTATTATAAATAATTAATTTAAGTAATTTTGTTAATATTAAATTATAAGCAAATTAATTATTTCGTTTTTATATTAAATATTATATTTTTCAAAAAAACTTCTTACATCATGAAGCTGAACGGCTGTCTCGGGGTCACCAAGCTTTCTGGTAAATTTCACATTTCTAGAGTTCCTAAATTGTACTACCCTTCTAATGTGCTGCCTCAGTATTTGAACCTTGCAGCGACTCTTAGTGTGCTATTTTGTATTTCATATCTATTAGTCTAATCTTATTTACAAGGCACGCTTTATTTTATTTGTATAAAAAAAAAATTTAAACTATATTAACTTTTTATTAAAATATACTAATTTTTTAATTTTATCCATATTAAATATATAAATCTTTCAAAAAATTTAACTGTCTGCACTATATTAATAAATAAAAGATCAAATAGTATATTCATGCTAAAAGTTTTAAAAAGTAACTTATAAATAAGAGTAAGAAAAACTTTTTTTCTCTATCTTATAAATAGGATTACAGGAGTATTGTTTATATAGGATTATTAATATTAATTTTTGGTCAAAAAGTAAGGCCTTTTTTTTTTTTTTAATGTTTTCATCATTTAGGCATATCATTATGCGGCTACAATATTTTGAGCAAAATGAACACATGATCTTTGAACAAATTCATAACTAACATTGTAATACAAGGATACAGATAATCATTATTATTGATGCATGAATTTGAATGCGAAGGGCCGTAAAGGCCGTAAAAGGCCTTATTTGCAAATTAAAGGACGAGGGTGTTCCAAATACACAAGCAGTTGACAGACAAAGAGACAAGGCAGACATGGACAACTAATGTTGGTGGTGTCGAGGATGATGCTCATGGTTTCCACAGTATGGTGGTCTCCGCGATGATGGACGTGACGGCATAGGGATCCATGTTGGAAGCTGGCCTTCTGTCCTCAAAGTACCCTTTGCCTTCCTTCTCTGTGTCTTTTCCCACTCTTATTGATGCTCCTCTGTTCGCCACTCCCTATTCACAAATAATACCACTCGTTATTTCTCAGATTCTATACAATAACAACATGTGGAAGCTATATATACCAATCAATTTTGAAAACAATTGGACTTACCCAGGAGAAAGTGTTAATGTGTGGTGTTCCATGTTTTCCTGTGAGACGCCTCTCGTTTCCTTCACCATAAACAGCCATGTGCTCTTTGTGCCTTAATCCGAGCTTTTCTATGGCCTTCTTTATCACCTCATATCCTCCCTCATTTCTCATCGACTTTGTGCTGTCATTATCATCCCATCCTTTCTTATCACAGCTCGAAACATTCCTTAAGTTCAAAACAAGTCTCAACTAATTATGACGATACCTGTAATTGGTGTGAGCTGCAGGTCCATTCCAAGGTCCTTGAACAGGCTTGGGATCAAAAGAAACCACAACCCCAGCAGTCTCTGCGATCCTCTGTCAACAAACCAACACATCCTTGTTAATATTCATAACTTCACTAACTTCAATCACATGCAAAAGATGTAGTTTAATGATAATGGCTTTGACATTTACCATTAGAATGTAGCGAGCAACCCAGAGCTCGTCGCCGCAGAGATGCCACCTGAAGGACCAACTTGGAATTCCCACTATATAAACACAGAAGCACATTATTTAAGCAAGATTGTACTAAGGTGCATGTAACGATAGAGATAGAATCTCTGTGATGATGTTTACTTGGGAAGGCATCACTTCGCCATTGATGCCACAGATGTTAATGCCAGCATAAAGACAGGCTTTGTAGTGTGAGTTTATTGTGTCACGCCCATGAGCTTTGTCTGCCCCTACCCCGCAGTAGGATGGGCCCTGTTCAAATATCAGCTCAAGATTACTCATACAAGCCACCATTTATGCAGAAATCCGCTAGCCAAGTTTGACCATTGCAAAACTCATGTTTCAGTTTCAGCAAAAGAATTTGTAGGCACTGTATCTCGTATTGTTCTAGCTAGTTTGGTGACAATAGAAATTGCCAAAACCCTAATGTTGAACATTAGAAGACAATTCACTAAATGGTTGGGACTTGGATTCAATGTTTCTTGTTAGACCTTCCCTTCATATCACCAAATAATAGAACCATTTGAAGCTTTTGGGTATGACATAAATCTGTGACAAGACAAACTAAATAATTGGAAGGAAAAAATCACAAATATGCGCTAACGGAAATGTGAAAGTTTTTGTACCTGTGGTTCAGGAAAGCCACCAAGTGGCCAACCAAGGGGCCAATTTGTATCCTTCTGCATGAGGGTATACTCTTGCTCTATACCATACCTGTTTCCATTTGAATTTTAGTATATTTGAAGCCCTAGAAATGTAGAGTTACAGAGAGATTATTCATAAAATATTCAAATTCAGAATGTGTATTTGTACCATGGTTCCTCCGCAACAACTTTAGGGTGGCTGAAAATTTTGGCTGCATTATACCTCTTATTGGTTGCAATGGGCTCTCCGGCTGGAGTGTAAGCATCACACATCACCTAATGAATACATTTTTACCAGTAAGTGAATATTTACGACTCAGAAAGAATAGCTTCTTTCATCATAAACCAGTTATTTTTCAAGGAGTTAAGAAAAGCTTACAAGAATGTTTTTGCCTCTCCTGAATGGATCCCTGAAGATTGCTTGTGGACTTTGAGACAATACATCAAACAGAAAGGGAACTAAACTCGTCAGTTTCTGTAAGAGTAATAAGAAGTATGTATAGAACCACAAGAGGATGAGCATATGAACCATACTATAAGATGAGCTCACTGTCTTCTGCAGGAGCTTGCTTTGTACTTGATCCATCGTAGCTCCACTCGGGAAGTTTTACAGTGTCAGTCACTGGTCCAGAAATAGTCTGTGTAGTTCAGATTTTTAAAAAGAGGTAAGTTCATGTGGCTTTTGCTGGTGGGTCACATAGTATTAATCATCTATAGAAGAAAAGAGCATCTACCCTGGCTTTACTTCGCAGGTCCATGCCAGATCCACCGATCCTGTTTGTTCATGCATCAAAAAGGATAAATTTTTATGTGTCTTCTCAGTAAACAGATTCCAAACACCCAGATTTTTTTTAAAACCTTGGTTTGGCTCAAAACCAAGGTTTTGCCCACCGAAACCTAGGTTTGTAGAGAAGCAATAATTTTTTGCTTTTGAGGGTGAAAATGCAGTCGTTGGAGTAATAATTACTCTTGTCAAAGCTTTGCCCTTCAGTTGTTATTTTATTTACTTGTGAATTCTTATTAAAAAACTCAATCCAGGCCGTTCATGGATTATGTTTCTAATTTATTTTCATGTGTCATCAAAGCTTAGCTGCTAATCTAAACTAATTCATTTCTTTCGTTTTTGTTCCTGCACAAAGCTAGTGAATCTCTCACTCTCAGGTAGGAATTTAACTTGTCATTTTATTAATTATTTATTAATTACATCATTTATATATTATTTATTAAGTTGGCAAAAAATATATTATTAACAAATTTATTACTTTAAATAAAAATATATTATAAAATATATCTTTTATGCAATTATCATATAAATTTATGTCTTATTTAATAATTTTTACATATAAAAAGTACTTTTGACAACAACTATTCAAACACTATCACTTTATTAGAATCACTTTTTCACAGAATCTATTCTTTCAAAATCTATTCTAAAAAATAACTTTTTTGTCAGAAGCTATTCTCCAAATCATGATTTAGTTTTATCTAAACACCCCTGGTCGAGTACAATTTTATGATCCTGATAAACTAAAAGAATCCATTGGACTAAGAGGAGGAAGAACACTACGTGGCTATAAATTTTTAAAGGAGAATTACAATGAGGTCATAGAGAAGAAAAATAATTATAAAACAAGTATTAAAGTTGTCATTTTCTAATCTAGAACTTGTCATTACAGGCGGCTTAAGTTGTTATTGGGACTTTTTAGTAATTATTATTTTTCTTGAGACCTCATTGTAATTCTCCCAATTTTTAATGAAAGTTTTATTTTTTACACCATAGTATATGAAGTTTTCGATGAGATATTACTACATCGGTATAAATTGCCTGAAAATATAATGGACTTTTTGAGAGGATTATTTCTTTCATTTTGTTATTTTTTAATTTTCTCTACATTTTTTCCTTAAGATCCAAAAATATTTTGATTTTTGGACTTGGGAAAAACCATTTTGCAGGTACTTGTAGTTTTTCTCTATTTTCAATATGGTACCTATGTATTTTTTCCTTCTAATTAAACACTGAAATTCTACTCTGTTAGCATAATTAGCTTTTATATAAGGATTAATAGTACTAACAGAGCAAAGTTACAGAAACTAACAGTGTTAGCAGAGTAGAATTAGATTGTCTAATGAAGAGGGAAAAACAATACATGGGTACCAAATTGAAAATAGAGAAAAACTATAAAAATGGCTTTTTGGTCCAAACCTAGTAAGTCTGGTCATCGAATCATCCAGTTTGATTTGGTTATTAGTCAATGCATTGACCAGAACACAAAGTCCATAAAAAACTTACCATATATACTCGGCGATCACCTTCTCGGTTGTATCGGAGAGGTTGAGGTTGACAAGATCTGAGAGCGGAGACATTATGAGCTGCTTAGAAGGAAGGACTTGTCAGTAAGATATGAACAGAGGATGAAGGGCTAAGGTTTTGATTGCTGTGGACTCTCTTGCTTGTTATGGGGATCCTTTTATAGAATTGTCGTACTCGTTTGTGTGCAGACTGTATTCAGATACGTAACGCAAGGTTCAAAAATGAGTTAAACGTGGAAAATAACACTTTGTGGAATGAAACATCCACTTCAATTATATGTTTATTTTTCCTAGAATAGAACAAGAACATAAAGTAATCATGGAACCGAAAATGATGGGCTAAAGGTTGCATTCTGAATGGTAAGAAACACATGCGAAGCGAGATTGGTTCATTTTGTGATAATATATTATATAATACTACTTTCGGTCTTTAACGTAACATTTAGTTGACTAATTTGAATAGATTAAAAAAATTAATTAAGTCAGTTATTTGTAATAAATAGTTGTTATTTTTTCTCAAATATCCTTGTTAATTAACTGTATTAGTTAGAACTACTATTATTACAGAGACTATCTTAAAAAAAATAAATAAATCTGAGAAATAAATTAATTGGGGTCTTATATTTAAGATCAACATAAAATCAAACAAGCTCTGATATTAAGAATCAGAGGTAGTATGATAATTCCTAGTATACTAAATATAATAGCCATTAAAGGCAGATGTTTTGTTTTTGTTTTAAATATAAAATTTTAATCTAATTTATCTTTTAAATTTCTAATTATTTTTCAAATTCTATTAATTATTCATGTTAAGGGCTTTTTTTTTTAAATTAAGAGGATAATCTCCAATACAAATTAGGCATTATGCATTAGGCATTATGCGAAGCAAAAATACAGCCCGTCTTTTATAATTAGGCATCTTTTTATGTCAAACGAGGCGTTATTTTTTTAATTAATAATTTTAAATATCTATATTTCTATATAACTACTCCTCCGGTCCTAATTATAAGACCCAATTGACTTATTTGAGGAGATTAAGGAAGTAAGTTAAGTTGGTTATTATAATAAATAAGTGTTATCATTCCTAAAATATCCTTACTAATTAAGTATATTGGCTAAAACTATCATCATTAGAAGGATTATCTTGGAAAAAATGCATAAATATAAGAGACAAAATGGATTGGAGTCTTATAATTAGGACCAAATAAAAAGTCAAATAAGGTCTTATAATAAGGACCGGAGGAGTATATATAATTTGTATAAAACTACCTTACTCATCTCAAATCAACCTACTTCACGTTTTGCATGAATTTGTTTTTGAGTATCATCATCACCACCACCACCGCCATGATGAAGATGTTGGTATATTTTGATCTTGAAACTTTAAATTTGGAGTTTCCTTACGGTGCACGTTTCTATAACGGATCATAATAATCAACAAAATGAAGGCACTACAATAAAAGAGCTTCCATAAATCCTGCTGCCTTAATCCCAAGAAAACCCTAACGCAACTAACTCATGTGAAGTTTAGATCAAACTATTGAATTGATCGTTCAAGACAATCGTTTAAGAGTTAATAGTTATTTCGAGATCAACTCACAATTCGGTCATTTAAGATAATACTACCTTCGGTCCTTAATATAAGATCTTGTTTGACTTTTATTTTAGTCTTAAATATAAAACCTCAATCCATTTTGTCTCTTATATTTATGAATTTTTTCCCAAGGTAGTCTTTCTAATAATGGTAGTTCTAACCAATACACTTGATTAGTAAGAATATTTTAGGAAAGACAACACTTATTTATTACAAATAATTAACTTAATTTTTTCCCTTAATCTCCTCAAATTAGTTAACCAGTTCTTATAATTAGGACTAGAGGTAGTATAGTTTAATTAAAATATACAAAAATATTACTCTTCTGGTCCTATTTATAAGGCACTTCTAACATATTTCATATAGATCAAGAAAAACCTTAAAATGCATTAACTCTCCATTAAAATATAACAATTTTCTAATTTTATCCATATTTAATATACACATTTCAAAAGAGATAATTACCTACATTATAATAAATGAAAAACAAAATAGTATATTCACGTTGAAAATTCAATGAGGACTAAAATAAACTTTCTCTCTCTACCTTATAAATAGAACCATAGGAGTACTATATAATTTTAAAAAGAGTATTTAAATAAAAATACATTAATTCATAAATAAATAGAATATTCATATATAAACTACACATAATCTGACAAAAAAAGAGGTAATAGAGCATAAATGTGATGGACTGATAGTTTTTTTCTTCTTTTAAATTCAAGATAATGTCGTTTTAAGCTCAAAAGAAAAACTATATAAATGGGGTGTTTGGTACCGTATAAAAATAGTTTTAAAAAGTACTTTTTTTTATAAAATAAGACAAAGTTCTCTACATATTTACTTAGTATATCATAAAAATATTTTTAAAATTATGGTTTGATTTTTACCAAAACAGGTTTGAAATCTAACCTGATTAAGGACTCATTTGGTTCAATCACATGCCACTCCTGTAATGTGATGTGGTGCAATGCAATGTAATATTTTTTTTGGATTGCTCCAGGGTATCCCCACCGCCGATAGCAGTGAGACTAATCCCTTGTCCTTGGGTCGACGCACGAAGCGTTAAAGGACTGGCCACGGAGTGCTTTCCATTCACAAGAGAATGCAATGTAATATTAATTACACGGATGGTTTGGTTCCTTGTTTAAGGAAGGTGCGATGGATTATTTTTTAATAATTATTTAAAAGTAATATATAATAGAAAGACCGTTTTATCCTTAAAACCTTAAACACTTAAGAGTTCCTCATTTGTACTGTTAAAAAAAAAACGATTTCTGTGATCAACTTCAATAAATATCGTTGCTTCTCCTTTCACCTCGGCTTCAGCAACTATGGTTCATCAATAAACTCCTGACGAGCTTAATGTTGCTGACTTGGTGGCTATGATAGATAATAGAGAGGCCATTTCTAAGTCGATTCATCTGGAGTTTGTAATGGAATTTGTGATGGAAAACCGAAGGAGCCAAAGTGGCGAATCTGGTGTAAGAAGCGGGGAGGGGTTGAAGAAAGAAGCCGGCGTGTAGAAGATAACGGAGTCTTTGATTGAGGGGTGCGAAGACTTTCAAGGGTGAATATTGCCTTTTCATCAACGCTACTGAGAATAAAATTGACATTTTACAAAGATTGCAGGCTTGATGTAATGAGTATTCATAGGGTTCTCTAAGAATAGATATTACCAAAAAAAAATGCAATATTTACTACTTCTTCCGGTCCTAATTATAAGATCTCGTTTATAGTTTATAGGCAAGATCTTATAATTAAGATTGAAAGTAGTACTTGCAATTCTTTTTACCATCAATAAGTTCAACCAAACAAGTTGTTTATGGTAATGCAATAAGGACTACCATTACAAATATGTAATGGGGTTGAACTAAATAGGTTGTTATTTTTTTTAATTACAACAAAATACATGATTTTTTTTAGTTACAACAAAATACATGACATGTAAGGCATGTGTGTGTGAGATTGAAGTTCGTCAAATTCAAAATGTTTATTGTATTTAAATTATGTTGATTATCAATCACCAATGTGAGCACAATAGTATAATTCTATTGAAATGTTAATTTAGATATTATGATTCTCTTTTTTTTTTGAAGATTCAATGGTTTCTTTTACTTTGGGAGAAAAATTTTTTATAAAAAAAATTAAAATATTATGATGATAGATATATAACAGGGTACTAAAAGGGAATCGGATCTGGCTTCTCTCCCTCGCTACTCCCGTTTGCCACTGTCTGAGCCACAAACGACATCATTTTCTCAACCAAAATAGAAGAGCAAACTTGTGAAAAAAGCTGAACGAGTCAGAGTGGAAAAATCCATAATTAAAAAAAAAAACTAGATCAAACCAACCAGTTTAACCAAAAAATTGGTAAACTAGCTAGTAGTTTGATCCGATTTGAGTATTGAACCGGTCATGGATTGAACCGGCATCAACCCGGTCAACCCGATATGAATCGGTGATAAATTGTTTTGGACAATTATATTGCTATTAGTTTTATTTTTGTTCATCCAACCCGGCCCCTAATATTTCAGCACTATAGATTATAATAAATTGTAATAATAATTTTGGTATCAATGATTACTAATTAGTTATTAAGGGATCATAAAGATCAAAATTCTTAATATTATTGTATTTTGTTATTATTATAATCAAATTATTCTTATATTTTCATATATTTTGTTATTTTTAATTAGACTATATTATTTTAATATAATTAGTTTGATCTTAAACTGATCCCGATCTAACCTACTACCTCAATTATTTTAATGTTTGGTCTGTTTTTTTTTTTTTGGGGGGGAGAAATCACGCACGAGCGGTAAGGAAGAAAATATCATTGCACTAGTGAATGTGCAGTGTGCGTAACAAGTGTGCGCAACAAATAAATGAAAAAATTTACTTCATCCTCACTAATTTATTTCATTCAATTGTATTTAACAGAAATTAAGAATAATGTATAAACCATATTTTTAACACACCACACCGTCCAGTAAAGGCATTGGAATGTGCGATGGGTGACTTATTACGGAGTACTGACTAATGGAATGTGCGACTTCTCAAGCTTCTCGATCACAAAAACACAGTCGAACACATTCTCCAAACCCCATTTTCAGTTTTGTAGCACACTGATAAATTAACTTGGACGGCCAATTCCGGTGGAATTTGCATCGTAGCTGATGGCTATAATTATCTGATTTCAAATAATGTCTCCCATCCTACCTCTGATCATGCATGGAAATTAACTAACAAGTTTCGTCTTATTCCTCCGATTGCATTGTTTCATTTGGAAGCTCTTAAAACATGCCATCCCAGTCAATGATATTATGCATAGACATCATTTGAGTGTGGATTCTAAATGCTTGTTTGGCTGCCAGATTATTGAAACACAAGAATATCTCTTCTTTTTTTTTTTTGGAGTTGCAAGAGGATTGGCTCGAACCTGCAACGCGCACACATACCACTCGGCCAAGCGGCCAATGTATCTCTTCTTGGTCTAAAGCAATATGGTTTGGTTCTTTTTATCCTTTAAATTGACACTGCTCAAGGCCTCTTCCTAGAGTTAATTATGGTTATGTGACACACTGTCATAAGTTGAGGAGGATGTTGGAAAATATACTTGTTTGATATTATATTACATTTAGTATTTCAGAAACGAAGTTCTTTTCAGAGGTACCAAGGTAGATCCCAAGGTTGTCTTTTCTACTGTTAATAATACTTGCAGTTTGGATAGTCAATGGAATCAAATCTGCTAGCCTCCACTTCCTTTAAGAGAATCAATGCCATGACAGCGACATATAGTCATTGGCCTTGATTGGACTATCATCTCTTCAGCATTAAGGAAACATAAGACTCTGATTCAAACAATAATTTTCCATCAGGGCGCGATCTTTCAAACACTCTCCAGCATGAAAAAGAAAAACCATGATAAATGGTTTTTCCTTCTATCCATAATGAGGAAAGCTCTCTTGCTCATACTAAACCAGAATACTATCTCCTCGCCTGCATCTTATGGCTTGCATATTCGTTTTCCTGATAGTAATATGCTCAAGCTGATATAGCGGCAAATCAACCTCCAGGGTCATATTAACGTTATTTTGGATGACTGCTTCTATCTAGTTAGTAAGTCTAGGTCTCCTTCTCTTAATTAGGATCTTCTTCCTTTTTTCCCCCTATCTTATTACTCCTCCGGTCCTTAATATAAGACCCATTTAACTAATTTGATTAGATTAAGGAAGTTAGGTAAATTAGTTAATTATAAGAAAAGTGACACATTTTCCTAAAACACCCATAATCATCTTTCTTAATACCCCATCTCCCTCTTTTACTTGATTATGGTTGAGGGAGTATTCATAGGGGTAATTTAGAGAAAATTGATAAATATGATAAAGGGGTTTTATATTTAGGACCAAAACCAACTCAAGAATTGGGTCCTATATTAAGGACCGGAGGAGTACCATGTATTACTTCCGATTCTAATTATAAGACATCGTTTACAAATTACAGACGAAGTCTTAGACGTATATGATACTTTATCAAAAAAGAAAAAAAATACCGACCAGTACAATGCTATTTTCTTCCCCACTCATTCATGCGTGATTTCCCAACTCTGACTCATTCAGCTTTTTTCTCACAAGTTTGCTCTTCTATTTTGGTTGCAAATGATGGGATTTAGACCCTTCCCACCACCCTTCCCATCTTCTTTCCCTTCACTACCCTCCTTTTTGTTTTATAACCATTGGATCAAAATTTCAATGGTCCAGATTTAACATCTTATAAAAATAATGTTATTAGCAAAAATAAATAAATAAATTTAAACTGTTAAAATCTGATCTGAACAGTTTATAATTGCAATACAAAAATTGAAAAAAAAAATTTGCCCTATAATAACAGTCTATGGCTATGAACTGTTTAGATCATATTTTAACTGTTTAAACTTATTTATCTATTTTTGCAATAATATTTATTTTTATAAAATGTTATAAAATATTAAACCGGGATCATTGGAGTTTTGATCTAATGGTTATTAATGAAAAAGAAAGATAATGAAGAGGAAGAGAATGGAAAGGGCAGTGGAAGAATCCATGTCCTACATGATGTCGTTTGTGGCAGCGGACAGCAGTGAACGGGAGTAGCAAAGGAGAGAAACCAAATCCACTAATAAATCGGTCAAGACTATTAATACAAGAGTCAATGGTTAGACCAATGTCAAATTAAAGAAGAAAACTCTACCAACCCATCCGACCCGACAGGTTGACCGAGTTATTTCCGGGTTTATAATATTGGGCAGAACCACGGCCACCAGTCCGATTTTTTTTTTTTTTTTTGAACTATGATGGATAGAGCCTAAAGCGCCTCCTCTTCTTCGAGCTCGTCTCTGTCGCAGTCGCTCTTCGGGTTGGAGCTCAAGTACGGCGTCCATTTCCGTCCCCTTTCACTGGCATGTTGAAGAACGGAATAATGAAGAACAATATTTGGTAAGCAATGTTTATCTAATTCATGATACCCATTTGTACTTCTTTACGAAACAGCATCTGAGTATGTTTTACTTGTATTTTGAACTGAACCGTACGTCTTTACTTGGCGTGTTACTTCGTGTTTCATATCTATTGTTTATATATGACTATTATTTGTGGTCCAAAAGTAAGGCCTTTTTTAATGTTTTATCATGTTTAATTTCATTGTTTATAATATAGTTCAAATGTGATGTTCATTCACTGAATTTAGGTAATACTCCTCCTGTCCTTAATATAAGACCCATTTGACTAATTTGATTAGATTAAGAAAGTTAGGTAAATTAATTAATTATAAAAAAATGACACATTCTTCCTAAAACACTATAATCATCTTTTTTAATACCCTTTCTTCCTTTTCTACTTGATTATAGTGGAGGGAGTATCCATAAAGGTAATTTAGAAAAAATTAATAAATATGAGAAATGGTCTTATATTTAAGATCAAAACCAACTCAACAATTGGGTTTTATATTAAAGACCGATAGAGTATAATTATACGGCTAACAATATTTAGAGCAAAACGAATACATAATCTTTGAACAAGTTCTTAAATTGTAATTCAAGGAGTACAACACAGTCTGAGAAAAAGGTGCCTTGACACATCCCGATTGTGAATTGTGATAATGGAAAATGAACCAAGAATAAGTTAATCATTATTATTAATGGATGAACGTGAAGCGCCGTAAGAGGCCTTATTTTCAAATCACGAGGGTGTTCCAAATACGAGCCAAATGGTAATGAAACAAGCAGTTGACAGACAAAGAGACAAGACACACATGGACAATCAACGTTGGTGTTGTTGAGGATGATGTTCATGGTTTCCAAAGTATGGTGGTCTCTGCGATGATGGAGGTGACGGCATAGGGATCCATGTTAGAAGCTGGCCTTCTGTCCTCAAAGTACCCTTTGCCTTCTTTCTCTGTGTCTTTTCCTACTCTTATTGATGCTCCTCTGTTCGCCACTCCCTAATCACACGTAATACCATTCATTATTTCTCAGATTCTATGCAATAACAACACGTGGAAGCTATATATACTAGTCAATTTTCTAAACAATTAGACTTACCCAGGAGAAAGTGTTAATATGTGGTGTTCCATGTTTCCCCGTGAGACGCCTCCCGTTTCCTTCCCCATAAACAGCCATGTGCTCGTTGTGCCTTAATCCAAGCTTTTCTATGGCCTTCTTTATCACCTCATAGCCTCCCTCATTTCTCATTGACTTTGTGCTGTCATTGTCGTCCATCCATTCTTATCACATGTCGAAACATTCCTAAAGTTCAAAACGAGTCTCAACTAGTCATGAAAATACCTGTAGTTGGTGTGAGCTGCAGGTCCATTCCAAGGTCCTTCAACAGGCTTGGGATCAAAAGATACCACAACCCCAGCAATCTCTGCGATCCTCTGTCAACAAACCAACACATCCTTATTAATATTTATAACTTCATTAACTTTAATCATATGCAAAAGATGTAATTTAATGAGACTGGCTTTGAAATTTACCATTAGAATGTAGCGAGCAACCCAGAGCTCGTCTCCTGCGGAGATGCCAACTGAAGGACCAACTTGGAATTCCCACTATATAAACACACAAGCACATTATTTAAACAAGATTGTACTGAGGTGCATGTAACGATAGAGATAGAATCCTTGTGATGATGTTTACTTGGGAAGGCATCACTTCGCCATTGATGCCACAGATGTTAATGCCAGCATAAAGACAGGCTTTGTAGTGTGCGTTTACTATGTCACGCCCCTGAGCTTTATCTGCACCTACCCCACAGTAGGATGGGCCTGTTCAAATATCAGCTCAAGATTACTCATACGATACAAGCCATCATTTGTGCGGAAACCCGCCAGGCAAGTTTTGACCATTAGAAAACTTGTACACTAATGGGAATGGAGAAGTTTTTGTACCTGTGGTTCAGGATAGCCACCGAGTGGCCAACCAAGGGGCCAATTTGTATCCTTCTGCATGAGGGTATACTCCTGCTCTATGCCATACCTGTTTCCATTTGAACTTCAGTATATTTGAAGCCCTAAAAAGGCAGTTTTACAGAGAGATTATTCATAAATATTCAAATTCAGAATATGTATTTGTACCATGGTTCCTCTGCAACAACTTTAGGGTGGCTGAAAATTTTGGCTGCATTATACCTCTTATTGGTTGCAATGGGCTCTCCAGCTGGAGTGTAAGCATCACACATCACCTAATGAATACATTTGTACCAGTAAGTGAATATTTACTACTCAGAAAGAATAGCTTCTTTAATCATAAACCAGTTATTCCTTCAGGAGTTAAGAAAAGCTCACAAGAATGTTTTTGCCTCTCCTGAATGGATCTCTGAAGATTGCTTGCGGACTTTGAGACAATACATCAAACAGAAAGGGAACTATACTCATCAGTTTCTGTAAGAGCAATAAGAACATATAGAACCGCAAGAGGATGAGCATATGAACCATACTATAACATGAGTTCACTGTCTTCTGCAGGAGCTTGCTTTGTACTTGACCCATCGTAGCTCCACGTGGGAAGTTTTGCAGGGTCAGTCACTGGTCCAGAAATAGTCTGTGTACAGTTGAAATTTTACAGTGAGGTGAGTTCAAGTGGCTTTTGCCAGTGGTTCACACAGTATCAATCATCCTTAGAAGAAAAAAGCATTTACCCTGGCTTTACTTCTGAGGTCCATGCCAGATCCACCGATCCTGTTTGTTTACATGTGAAAAAAGGATCAATTTTTATGCGTCTTCCCGGTAAACAGATCAACCCCACAGCATGATTTTAACAATTAGACATCGTCCAATATGATTTACAGCCTGGAGAACCCAATGGACTAACAGGGGGAGAAGAAACCAAATCAAAAGAAGAATGCTCAACACTTGAATGTGTCTGAGGACTGAGGCTGTTCATCTTGAACCCGTCCAACTGCCTCGCCTTGGTCCCCATTTTTTTGTAACGGGACGGGTCCTTTCGGACCGTCAGAAGGTCGACGACACAGGGCAAAGGAGTCGACATGACCCTAGGATGCTCCATCCCGTCAAGAGTATGTGACTCTCTGTATATTTTTTAAATTTTTTTAGTATTACTCCTCCGGTCCTTATTATAAGACCCAATTTGACTTTTTATTTGGTCCTAATTATAAGACCCAATCCATTTTGTCTCTTATATTTATGCATTTTTTTCCAAGATAATCCTTCTAATAATGATAATTTTATCCAATATACTTAATTAGCAAGGATATTTTAGGAATGACAACACTTATTTATTATGAATAACCAATTTAACTTACTTCCTTAATCTCCTCAAATAAGTCAATTGGGTCTTATAATTAGGACCGGAGGAGTATTATCTATCCAGTACTTACGTTATTGATGGAGTAATGAAAGTGATCAATCAAAAGATTAAGATCGTGTTTGTTTTTTTTGAAAATAGTTTGTTATTTTTAAAAACAAAAAAGTAAAAAAATTTGTTGGGCAATTTATGTTACTCAGGTGTTTTTTTAAAAAAAACAGAAATCAGTTTTAAAAACTAACCCTATGTTTGGATGGGAAGAAAAGTTAAGAGGAAAGAAAATGAGAATAGAGAAATTGGAGAGAAAAAAATTATTACTTATGTTTGGATGGATAAAAGAAAACAGAAAGAAAAGAAAATGAGTAAATATATAAATGACTAAAATACCATTTCTGTTATATCAAAATATATATTGATTAAAATCAAATTAAATATCATAATGAAAAACCATATTTACATTAACAAAATCATATAATTTAAAATCAAATTATTTGATAAAGATATATTATCATGTTATTATATTTTAATATCAAATAATTTTGTAAAAAGAGAAAAAATGGTAACATTTTGGGTAATGTAATGTTAAAAAAACTAAAATAACAACTCTACTTGTTTTTCTTTTTAATTCATTTTAGAAGGATTTTTACAATTTTAGTTATTTTATTTTTGAATCAAGCAAACACAGAAGAAAGACTTTATAATAATAAATAAAGTGAAAAATGAAAAAAAAATAAATAGGTATTATTTTGTTAAAAAAACATACGCAAGGATAGAGAGGCAAAATATGTTTTCTTCTCATTTTTTCTTTATATATAAAGAGAAAAGTTGAGAGGAAAATGGGCTGTGGGACCCACCTCATTTTTTCTTCAACTTTTCTTTCCTTCTACTTTTTTTCCCTCATGCAAATAAGAGAAAAATCACTTCTTTTCTCATTTTCCTTTCTAGTTTTCCTTCCTGCCTCCTTTTCTTTCCATCCAAACAAAGCATAAAAAACCAGAACAATTTTTTGTTGCATTTTTTATTTCCGTATTTTTTATTTTTTAATTGAAAAAATTGGAAATCTTTTGTTTTCTACTTAGTAGCTATTTCTCTATTTGAGAATTTAAGTTATTATCGAAGTTTCACTCTCCAATCTTAATATGTTTATTCTCAAATTTAATTTTTTAGAACAATTATCCAAACATATTTTTTTAGTTTTTTTTTTGGTTTTCAAAACGTGTTTTAAAAGACAATTTTATAAAATTGTTCTGAACAGAAAAAACAGAAACAAACAGTGCTAAATCATTGGTTACATAACTGATGCTTCAGATCAAAGTCAGATATCTTTATTTCTTTTCTTTCTTTTTTTGGCCCAAAAGAGTTAGACATCTTACCGAGATTTAAAAAACAAGTACTTTTCCGGTTCTTAATATAAAATTTATTTAACTAATTTATTAGATTTAAAAAGTTGGGTAAGTTAGTTGATTATAAAAAATATGATATGTTTTTCTTAAAATATCATAATCATCTTTCTTAATATCCTTTTTATTATACTTGAAAGAGTATTTGTATGGATAATTTAAAATAAATTGATAGATATAAAAATAGATCGTAAATTTAAAAAAAAACAACTTAATAATTATGTCGTATATAAAAACAGAAAGAGCAATATACTTGTGTTATAAAATATTAATATTTTATCCGTTAGCCCGGTAGCAGTCAACTTGCCTCGGGGATTAAGGGCTATTGCATCCATGGCTGCTCTTATGTATTGATTGGAAAAGCAGAGATATGTATACGTTAACCAGAAAAACAAATGCTCAAACTGCAAGTCGGTGATATTTGATAAATGTGAAGCAAAGCTTTATCAAGGTCCTTTTTTAAAAAAAAAAACTATGCTGGACTTTTCGTTTTATCCAGGCCGATCAGAACTGAAACCCTCTTAGGATGCCACGGAATATGAGACGAAAAACAAAGCATCCCATCTTTATTTAGGAGGGTAGGATTGCGACAGGGTTGTCCTAGTCCCATCCTATTCACAGAACAGCCCTCATATCTATGCTCAAGATTTGAATACCCTTGGATTATAATTAAATCCTTAATCAAAGCTAACATATTCTATGCAATCACAATAGTGACATAATAATTAAATAAAAATTTAATAAAAAAAGAAATTATATAATAATATATAAGAAATAGATTCATAATAAATCTAATTATCAACGTTATAATACTATAATTCCCGTAGGAAGAAAACTTACCATATGTACTCTGCAATCACCTTCTCAGTTGTATCAGAGAGGTTGAGGCTGATGAGACCTGAGAGCAAAGACATTATTAGTTTCTTAGGGCTTATCAGAAAGAGGATAGAAGCTAAGATCTTGATATATAGCTTATGATCTTGACGGGTTATGGACTCTTACGCTGGACATGAGGATCCTTTTATAGAGTAGTCTTTTTTTTTTTTTTTTTGGGGGTGTCGGTGTTAAAGGCAAGGTTATGAAATGAGTTAAAACGTGAAAAATGAAAAAAAAAAAAAGGGTCTGGATTTGTTTTAAAAGGGGGGAAATAGGAATTCAATAGGAAAATTGTGAAGTTTGATCCCCTTTTTTTTATTTTTTTAATTTATTAATTTGGATTCTACCCAATCTTTTCTTTAGACCAAAAGAAGAGCGACCTTCCGATGTCATTTGTTTGACTTTTTTTTTTTTTTGTTTACAATGATTTCAATTCGTCAGATTTTGTGGCTGGTTCCATTCTCATATTATCCCCAACAATTACGAGACTATAACAAAAAGAAATACGACCTAATGACGGGTTAAATGTTGCATTATGAATGGTGAGTGACAAATAAGAGGCTGGATTGGTTTCATTTCCTAATATGATATTCCTCCGGTCCTAAATATAAAACCCATTTTATAGTGTAAAATGGGTTTTATATTTAAGATCAGAGGGAGTATTATATAATATCTTAAATATAAGAGCAAGTTACGTTGGCTTTCAATTTAAGATCCATCCAATTTGTCTTTTCTTAATAATTTTTTTAAATTAAAGTATTAGATTTTAAAGCAAATAATTTGAAGGGACACTTTCAATATCTAATTTTTTAAATTTCATTAAGTTGGCTATACAGCTCCTATAAAGTATTAGGTTTTAGATACTGCTTTAATTTTTTTCCCCCCTCGTGAATCTTTTTACAAAACTAATGTTTTATTAATTTCTCATTTTTCAAATTCTATAATGCCTCTCTCCTAATTGTATAATTTTCTTCACTTTATATAATTTTTTTTATTAGAAAAAAATACAGAGATAGATAAGTTCCGGCCGCGTCACAAGATAGAGAAACCCTAGCGCAGCATGCTCATGGCCTCGTTTTATTTGGTTTATTTGGGAAGGAAAAAAGAAGAAGTGACATCTCATTTACTTCTAACAACCCCCCAAAAAAAGAAAAAATTGTTTTTGCTGTATTATTGTTTGTGTTGTTTCATTTCGGCATAAAGTGTAAATTTATTTTTTAAATTTTCGCTCAGGATCATTGGCCACTCAAAGTTTTAATCATAGAAATATTACTCTATATCATTAAGAAATTAACATTAGTAATTAAAATAGTGATATTGGGTCGTTAATAGTTTTAATGGTAAAGGCTAATGATGTAGCAAATTTACATAAAAAAATATTTAATTACCTAATACTCCTAAATAAAAACTTTCAAAACAAATTTGTAGTATAATCCGTTTATTTTTAATCTTTCCATTTTATCTAAGTGAATAGTAATCCTTCCTGTGTTTTTTTTGGAAAAAATTACAATGAGGTTCCATCCAAGAGAATTAAATACAAAAAAAATCTTAAAATCATGAAAGTATTCTGAAATTCAAAGAAACTTTATTATAATAAATTTTATTTTTTTAATTACCAAATTACCCTTCTTCTTTTTTGGAAGTTTGTATTGACAACTAAAAGAGCAATGGTTGACAACTTAGAGTGCAAGGATGGACAACTATCGCGGCAGGTATTGACAATACATTTTCTTAGCACATCACAAAATCACTCAAGGGAATTAAATACAAAAAGTCACTTAAAATAATGAAATTATTCTAAAGTCCTAAGGGATCTTATTACGATAAATTTTATTTGTTTAATTACTAAATTATCCTTTTTTAAAGTTTGTATTGATAACTGAAAGAACGGTGATTGACAACTTAGGGTGCAAGGATTAACAACTATCGCGGCAGGTATTAAGAACTAATCTTGTGATATACTAAGAAAATGTGTTGTCAATACTTGCCGCGATAGTTGTCAATCCTTACACCCTAAATTGTCAACTACTGTTTTTTTTAGTTGTCGATACAAACTTTAAAAAAAATAATTTGGTAATTAAAAAAATAAAATTTATTATAATAAGGTGTCTTGGGATTTCAGAATAATTTCATGATTTTAAGAGATTTTTTTATATTTAATTTCTTTGAGTGGGACTAATTGTAATTTTCTTTTTTCCATTTTTACCAACCTTCCCGCGTCGCTGTACAAACGTGCTGATTGCTTTGTTTGGTTCAATGTAAGGGAGGGGAGGGGAGGGGAAGGGAGGTCATGGTTTTGTTTGGTTGGAGGGGAGGGAAAGGGAGGGGAGATTTCTTATTTGGTTCATAAGGGGAGGGGAGGAGAGGTAATTATAAATTGACAAATATACCCTTATCTCTATATTTAGATTAATTTATTTTTTTAATACACACACGATATAATATATAATTATAATACACCACATGTTATGATATGTATATATTAATACATATGATATGTATATATTATATAATTATATAATTATATTATTATTATCAAATATTATTAGTGGCTAAAAAGAGAAAGAAGTGAAAAAAGATTTTTAATAAGATGGACAAACTTGGAATATTAAAAAATTAGTATGGGTAGTTTGGTTAATATTAGACATAATATTTCTCTCCCCTCCAAAAAACCCCAAATTTGGAGGGGAGCATGGGGAGGGGAGGGGAGCACTAAAAGACAAAATTCTTCCCTCCCCTCCCCTCTATTTTTCCCAACCAAACACACTTATCCCCTCCCCTCCCCTCAACAACCCTCCAACCAAACCAAGCCTTAGTCGCATTAATAATTCCCAATTGACGCCCAATTTCCCAGTCAAATCTTCATACAATCATGTACACACCTTTTTTATTTTTTAAAATATGTGCTGCAACGCATATACGACTTTTTTTTTTTGACCAGCCTGCAACGCATATACGAATGCAGTTCGTCAATTTAAAAATGTTTATTACATTTAAATCATGTTGATTAGGTTTTTTTTTATAATTAGGCACGGATCTCCTTCTATTGAATATAATATTGTTCAATGTATTATGAGACACTAAATATGACACCTTTCCCGGTATGAATTTAAACCTTCATTCTATATGTTGCGAGAAATTAATCCCTTCGCTAGACTCAACTTCAAATGGTAAATTATGTTAATTATGGATTACTCCTATGAGTATAAGTTCATAGCTCAGCTCAACTACTATTTAAACACTTTTGCATGGAGTATTCTTTTTATATACCACTCCAATTCTTATTATAAATTTATAAGTTATTTATAGGAAAAAATTTTAATCATAAATATAAGTCAGTTATAGGGTATTACTTTTTAATTTTACTTTTATTTAATTTTTTTTTACAAAAAGGAGAAAGGGAAGAGAGATGTGAGAATAATTTGTAAATGGCGCAAGAGAAAAAAGTTAATAAAGATAAATTTTAAAAAAATTATCAATTTAATGGATTTATTGATATGTGAGAATGAATTACTACAAGTGACTCATAATAATCACTAGGGGCTGGTCAACTATTTTGGAAGGGAGGGAATTACTTAGAGATAGTCTGTGTTGGAAGATAGGAGGGGGTAAAGTTTTCTCTAATAGGTGGATTCCCTATATTGAAGGTAATTGTCTGAGGACACTGGCAAGTTTGGTTGTTAAAGATTTGATCATAGATGAAGTGTGAAATGTTGAAAGGGTGGAAGGGTGCTTGAATGAGGAAGAGAAGTGCTATATTAGTAGAATTAGATTGCCAGTGACTCAACCGGTTAATAAATTGACGTGGGTACACAGTAGGGATGGTGGTTACTCAGTAAAAATGGGTTATAAGGTAGCTATAAATAAGCTGCAGGGTGGAGGTAGAAAAGATCCCCGTGATGCTATTGCAATTTTTATGAGATTGGTTGATGAACGTTTAGCATTGATAGAAGGTTTTAAATGTGCAGATTTTGTTAATACAGATAAAGTGGTGACAGAAATAGATTGTCATGAACTTCATAGTAAAGTGAAGAATAAGGAAGTTAAAGGTTGTGAATGGGATAGTAGAGATATTTTGTATCAGGGTGTGATGTTTTGGAACTCTTTGCATGGTTGTTCATTATCCTTGACTGCTCGTGCGGGGAATGAAGCTTCTGATCATATTGCAACTGTTGTTTTGAGAAGAATGGTTTCATCAGAATGTCTAACTCAACCAGCATCTTCTCTGTTGCTAGTTTTGCAAAGAGTTTAACAATTTCTGGCAAGAAAGGGACCGCTGCAAGATGATTAGTTGTTTTCGATTGTACCTTTTCAATTGAAATTGGCTTTGTTTGTTATGCTATTTCACAGGTATCACAGGATATTGGTGATTGTAGCTTTCCCTTTGTTTTTGAAATAAAATGAAGTATTATTCAGCTCAAAACTTAGGAAATGAAATTTGACTAATCAGGGGTGTTTTCATTTTCCAAAAAATAAACAAGCTCCAATTAATTTACCTCGAAAGTAAATTTTCACATGAAGATTAAAATATTATAATTATATTGAAATGTTCATTATTGTTTCAATTATTTCAGCCTTGATTAAAAAATATATTAAATAATGATAGGTAGAGCCTAAATACTTACTTAAAAAATAACTAACATATTTCATTAAAAAATAATATAATGACATTTTAATAAATTATAATTAGATTTTGCTCTCAATTTATGCATATAATTTCAAATTTCCAGTTATTGGACTCAAGTTAGTGAGAACATGATTGCGCGCCTTGCCACGTAATCATGATGCGTTTCTTTAATTTAAACACGTGTTTCATTTGTTATAATTAATTTTAACTAATTATTTATTATATAAAAATTAATTTAATTTTTTTTAACAATAGCGCCATTTAATTATTTAAATTTATTATAAAAACTAGATGGAATAAGACAAGGTCAGCCGAACATAGAAAACCGTGTTCTTATGCTCATTTTTTTTGGGTCGAAAAATAGTATCATGCTTAATTGGAAATAACTCTTCTAATCCTGAAAACTCAGACAGGCTAAGCTACTTCTTAAGAAATTTAATTTTTTTAGATAAAACATAAAATTAAATTTTTGTAGATTTGATATAAAAATAACATGACTTATAAAAATGAATTTTTCTTTCTATCCGTACTGAATTTATTTCTTCAATACATACGAGTAATTTTCCCTATTATTATTGGTACTACTGGCTCCATTTGTTTATAAGAACTTATGAATACAATACTTTTCACAAAATTTATTAAAATTTACATGACTTTTTGGCCCCAAAAAAAAAAAAAAACTCACACGACTCATTTTCAGAGGGATCATTGTTTCTTCCACGTTTAACTTAAATAGTAACTTTAATTTTGGTTGAAGGCAATTCTAAGAAATCATAAAAATTTGGATGGAATGGAAGAGAGTATTATTCTGAATATTATTAAACTCCACAGACAGAAGTGGGCATATCACTTCAGATCTTAAATGGTAACGAAATTCAAGCAGATGAAAGCCAAAGAGACGAGCGATAGGATTAATGGTGGTGATGTTGAGGATGATGTTCATGGTTTCCAGAGGATAGTGGTCTCTGCGACGAGGGAGGTGACAACGTAAGGATCCATGTTAGAAGCTGGCCTTCTGTCCTCAAAATATCCTTTCCCTTCTTTCTCTGTGTCTCTCCCTACTCTCACTGATGCTCCTCTGTTCGCCACCCCCTGTTCATAAATAGTACATCTCATTTCTCAGATTCTACATAGTTCATAAGTAATACTCCTCCGGTCCTAATTATAAGACCCAATTGACTTATTTGAGGAGATTAAAGAAGTAAGTTAAGTTGGTTATTTATAATAAATAAGTGTTGTCATTTTTAAAATATCCTTGCTAATTAAGTATATTGGCTAAAACTATCATTATTAGAAGGATTATCTTGAAAAAAAATACATAAATACAAGAGACAAAATGGATTTGGTCTTATAATTAGGACCAAATAAAAAGTCAAATTGGGTCTTATAATAAGGACCGGAGGAGTACGACTCATTTTGTCAGATTCCATATATGCTAATCAATCTTGGAAACAATTGGACGTACCCAGGAGAATGTGTCAATGTCTGCAGTTTCGTGTTTCCCTGTGAGACGCCTCTCGTTGCCTTCCCCGTAAGCACTTATGTGCTCTTTGTGCCTTAAACCAAGCTTTTCAATGGCTTTCTTTATCACCTCGTAGCCTCCCTCAGTTCTCATCGACTTTGTGCTGTCATTATCATCCATCTATTCTTATCACAACCCAGACATTCTTAAACTCCAAAACAAGTCTCAATTGATTATGACAGTACCTGTAGTTGGTGTGAGCCCCAGCTCCATTCCAGTCTCCTTGAATAGGCTTGGGATCAAACGAAACCACAACCCCGGCAATCTCTGCGATCCTCTGCCAACAAACCAACACATCCTCATCAATATTTATATCTTAATCATATGTAAGAGAGCTAACGAGATTGGCTTTAAAATTTACCTCCAGAATGTAGCGAGCAACCCAGAGCTCGTCTCCGGCAGAGATGCCGACGGCAGGACCCACTTGGAATTCCCACTATATAAGCACAAAAGAACATTATATCTTAAACAAGATGAGATTTTAATGGGGTAATAAAGATAAAGACAGAATCTTTGTGATGATGTTTACCTGACCAGGCATCACTTCGCCATTGATGCCACTGATATTAATGCCAGCATAAAGACAGGCTTTGTAGTGTGAGTTTACTATGTCACGCCCATAAGCTTTATCGGCACCTACCCCACAGTAGTATGGGCCCTGTTCAAATGTCAACTCGAGTTTTACTCATACAAGCCACCATTCATGCAGAAACCCGCCAGCCAAGTTTGACCATTGGAAAAACCTTTGTTTCAATTTCAGCAAAACAGTTTCTATGCATTGTATCTCATCTTGCTTAATTCTGATTGACTTAAAAGAGAAGCGTTCAGTGCGACCAACTTAGAAAGCTACATGTTACCAGTGGAAATGCTTTTAACAGAATTTATGAGCCTTAATTTAATTTTGGCATGCCGAGAGTTGCAGACCTTGTGAAAAATATATATATATATATATTTATATCATTTTTGCTTTCTCGAAGAAGATAATCAAATGACATTTGGCCAAAAAACAAAAAAACAAAAAAAGATAATCAAATGGCCACTTAATTGCGTAACCAGTGGGACAGCAGTAGAAATGTCCAAAACCTAATAAGTTTTGAACAGAAAAAGCTACATATTACCATTAGAAATGTTTTTAATAGAATTGATGGGCCTTAATCTGATTATGTGAAAAAAATTGTTTTGATTTTCCCGAAGAAGATAATTAAATGGCCCCTCAATTGCGTAACCAGTGGGACAGCAATAGAAACGTCCAAAACCCAGGTTTTGAACAGCAGAAGACAATTCACTAATTGGTTGGGAGGTGGATTCAATGTTTCTTGCAAGACCTTCTTTTTTTTTGACACGCTTCTTGTAAGACCTTCTATTCATATAACCAATAATAGAACTGTTTGAAGCTTTTGCGGATGACATATGTACAAGGCAAGAAAAATTAAATAACTGAAAAAAGCCACAAATATACACTAACAGACATGGAAAAGTTTTTGCACCTGTGGTCCAGGATAGCCACCAAGTGGCCAACCAAGGGGCCAATTTGTATCCTTCTGCAACAGGGTATACTCCTGCTCTATGCCATACCTGTTTGCATACGCATTTCAGTATATTTGAAGGCCTAAAATGTGGAGTTGCATAGAGATTATTCATAAAATATTCAAATTCAGAATATCTATATGTACCATGGTTCCTCTGCAGCAACTTTAGGGTGGCTGAAGGTGTTGGCAGCATTATGCCTCTTATTGGTTGGAATGGGCTCTCCAGCTGGAGTGTAAGCATCACACATCACCTAATAAATAGATTTTTACCGGAAGTGAGTATACACCCAAAATTATGGAAGATAACTCTGAGAGAATGGCTTCTCTAATCATAAACTAGTTATATCTTCAAAGTTAAGACAAGCTTACAAGAATGTTTTTGCCTCTCCTGAATGGATCCCTGAAGATTGCTTGTGGACTTTGAGACAATACATCAAACAGAAAGGGGACGATAGTCATTAGTTTCTGTAGGAGTAATAAGGAAGCACTGATAGAACAGCATGAGGATGAGTATATGAACATTACTATAAGATGACTTCACTGTCTTCTCCAGGAGCTTGCCCTGTGCTTGACCCATCGTAGTTCCACTTGGGAAGTTTTGCAGGGTCAGTCACTGGGCTAGAAATAGTCTGTAAAGTCCAGATTTTAAAAAGAGGTAAGTTCAAGTGGCTTTTGGTAGTGGTTCACACAGTATTAATCATCCATAGAAGAGAAGGGAAGGGAAAAAAAAAAAAAAAAGCGCATTTACCCTGGCTTTACTTCTGAGGTCCATGCCAGATCCACCGATCCTGTTTGTTCATATATAATCAAGGATCAATTTTTATGTGTCAACTCAGTTAACAGAGTAACCCCAGAACATGGTTTTAACAATCAGACGTGGTCTAGTACAATTTTATTAGCCTGATTGACTAAAAGAACCAATTGGACTAACAGGAGGATTTAGAAAATGCTGAATACGAGGATATCCTCGAATCAGAATAAAAACCTTACCCAAGGCTAACATATTCATCACAGTCTTGATGAACAGACCCAAAACAGAAACAAAAACAAAAACAAAAACAGAGAAGAGTCCTGTTGTCCCTAGTTTTGAGTATGTTCAGGAAATATGTTAAAAACAGATATTCCTGAGAAGAAAACTTACCATATGTACTCTGCGATCACCTTCTCGGTTGTATCAGAGAGGTTGAGGTTGACAAGATCTGAGAGCAGAGACATTATGAGTTGCTAAGAAGGAAGGGCTAATCAGTAAGATATGAGCAGAGGATGGAGGCTAATGGTCTTGATAGGCTATGGCCTCTCTCGCTTGGTATGAGGATCCTTTTATAGAATAGTCATAGGTGTGAAGACTGCATTCAGACACGCAACGCAAGATTCTGAAATGAATTGAACTTGGAAAACTAAAAGAATTTGGAATCAAATATTCACTTTCAGTTATTTATTTTTTAAAGAATAAAACAACAAAAAGAAATAAACAACTTGGTACCAAAAATGACGGACTAAAGGCTGCATCATGAATGGTAGGTAATGAATGAGAAGTGGGATTGGTTGATTTCATTTCATGATATGATATTATACAATACTTTGCTGAAAGCTAAGAAAGGTAAGAGATACTTTCAAGATGAAACTTTGGTGCTCTTTTCAAATTTCAACAACCTTTTCCATGTTCCCATCGTTAGGCAACTCAGTCCAAAATAAGGGTTATTTATTCTTGAATACTTAAAGGGTATATAATTTAAAATCTGTATTATAATAATAATAATAATAATAATAATAATAATAATAATAATAATAATAATAATAATAATGTTGATGTATTTTGGAACTTTAGATCTGGCAGTTTTTGTACGGTGTACGTTTCTAAAATGGATCATAATAATCAATAAAATAGGAGGGCACCGAAATAAAGGAGCTTCCAAGTAGAAAAGATGAGATTGGGTTCGTCCTCATAAATTCTGCCACCTTGCTCACATGAAACCCTAAAGCAGCATTGCTTATCTCAAGCTTTGATAGATCATATACGATGAATAATGAAGGTAAAAAAAAATACGATGAATAATAAACGAGTCAATTATGATCACCACAAAAAGAAAAAAAATCTATGTGTTTGTTCTCCACAAATATTCACATTTTTAAATATAAATTTATTTAAATAAAATTTCAATTAAAAATTAAACCATTTGAATAATTAAACAATCCTTAATACATCTAGAAATCAATAAAATTCAACCTGATTTTTATTTAAAAAAATTGCTAAATTAATAGTATATATTATTGTGTGCCTAAATCTTATTTTTTTTAAAAAAAATAAAACTTCTCATCCTTGGAAAAAAAATGATACCTTCTATTCAAATGTTGTTAGGTCTAGAGGGTAATCTTTCTAATTGTCAAAGTTCAAACTCTTGATGTTACTCAATAAGAATCAAATTCCTAATCACTTGACTCGATGCCATTAGTCGTATATCTTATTTAATGAAGTGAAATTATAATTTGTACCCGGAGAATCTTATGATGAAAGACCAACTTAAGAAATCATAAATAACAAATGGGAGGATAAAAAAAAAATCTTCCAATACTAAAAATAAGACCTATTTTCTAGTATAAATTATACTGAAGAATGAGTCACATTTTAGGATAGAAGGAATATAGAGCTAAGGACTAAAATCTAAAATAAACTAAGCTTCAGTTTTTGGGGTCATAAAACATATGTAAAAAAATTTATAAAATTATACTACTTCCGATCCTAATTATAAGACCCCATTTATAATTTACAAACAGAGTCTTATAAATAGGACAGGAGGTAGTATATTTTAGCTAAATGCATTTGAGATGATAAGGGCCCCACTTGGATAAGAAGCCGCAGGCATTTAGGGGACCTATTACAAGCATAGATCCCTAACCATATATTTATTAAGTAATTAATTATCAATTAATATTAATGAAGAAGTAAATTTAAAGGAAAGAAAGGAATTAGGCATTAAAGTTTGGTGAATTAGGCAATGTAAAATTGGATTTGTGGAGTGAGTTAATGCAATTAAGATATGAAAATTAGGACACAACATATTATAGCTTGCTTTTGCAAGTAATACTAATTTTGTGAATGGTGGCCCACCCACAACTTCATTATATTTCAATGTCATTACCCAATTGCACAATAATCCACCGTATCAGCATCATCAATATCCAAGATATTTTATTCCTTTTCTTATATTTAGTATTTTATTAATATATGTAATTATACTAAAGCCCATGCAATTTATACGAAGTCCAAGTATTATATAAATGCCTGCTCTTTAACATGTGAGTCCTCTTTTTATTTGGCGAGTTCTGGTTGGAGACCCAAGTTACCAAATTTAATTTAAATATTAAATTAAAAAATAATTCCAACTTTGGATGCTCTCATTTTTTGAATTATTAATTAATTGATTGAATATTTAAAGTATATAAGAAGGCCTTTCACTGTTCAGGGTATTTGTCAATTTTGCATAAAGCCAAACTTTTAAAACTTATCTTTCCTATTCCAATGATAGCATCCACCACGTATGTATTCTATGTTTTGTTTTGTTTTTTTTTTGAAAGCAGACTGTGCAACAATATCTGAAACCCCGAAACCAAACTTCTGAAATGTCATGTTTAAGTAACTATAGTGCTTTTCATATTATCAACTTTTCTTTCTGTCGCATTCTTTGGTTTTACAGAAAAACGGTTTTTTTTTTTTAAATATGTATAGGCAATCTAAACAATATCAGACACTAAATATGAACACATCTTCTAATAAATATTTAAATTTTAATTCATCACATTATGAGGGATTAACTATTTTCACTATACTTAATCCTGTTAGTAAAAAGGAGGTAAATAGGTTTGATAAAAGAAGTTGCAGATTGAAGGCGGAAAGCCTGAGCATTGGGTTTGTCGCTATTGCTGGCTCTCTATCGTGTTGTTGTCATTCATTATTTTTATAAAAATATAAAGTTGTTGTTATCAATTTGGAATTGAATATCTTTGATAACAATTACTATACCTCTAATCCTTAATATAAGATTCTGTTTGACTTTTAATTTGATCCTAAATATAAGACCCCAATCCACTTTGTCTCTTATATTTATGTATTTTTTTTAAAAAATAATTCTTCTAATAATGGTAGTTTTAGTCAATACACTTGATTACTAAGAATATTTTAAGAAAAACAACAATTATTTATTACAAATAACTAACTTAACTTATTTTCTTAATCTTCTTAAATTAGTCAACTAGCTCTTATAATTAGGATCGGAGGTAGTATTAAGTATATCTTTGATGTAGTAAAGACAAACTATTTATAAAAAATATTAATATTTTGAAATTTGGAATTAATTTTTTTAGTGCGAGTGAGTCTTAACTCTCAAAAGAGGGAAGAAAAATATAAAAGAGATTCAAACTCTCCTACTATAATAAAAGAAATATATGATAAGCATCTTTTCGGTGGACTGAAATCATGATCATAATTATAACAAGGTAACTTATTTATGGTTTGGCTTCTTAAGCTGCCCACCAGATCAACAAAGAAATCTGAAAAAACTGAATACGCCTAATTTTCCATTTTTACATGTCATAAAACTTTGCTATTAAGGTTGTTGGACCACAAACTTTGACATCCAGCCCCAATAAAACTAGGATTTGAATACTTTTCAAAATAGCAAAGAATAGCGGAAATCACACGAATTAAAGAACTAGACTTATCAAAAATACCTCTGATAACTTGCTTAAAACCTGACTGGTAAGAGTGATGCACAATGACCAGAAGATTAGTGGCTCGTTCAAAATTCCCTTCCTTGTATAGTAAGGTCATCCTTAGAGGCTGCAAAATCCTCTTGTGAAAAAAAAAAAAAAAAAGCCAACTATTTTCACAGAGAGAGAGAGAGAGAGAGAGGAGTGAAAATTATTGACCATATTATCCAGTCCGCCACTGAAATCAGAAGGAGCGAAAAAATGTGCAATTTATTTGCCATGCAATCATATTCATCCAACCCATTGTTGAAATGAAGATATTCATTCAAAGTTCAAACTTGGCAGCCAAGCTCACCTATAATATAAAATATGTAATATTCCGGTACAATACATTCATAAGTGAAACAGGGTCCATAGCCTTTCCAGAAAAGCTTTTCAGTGTTGCTCTATGAATTTTCTCACCTACTTTTAAGCTCCTCTAATATCTATCTCATCCATAAACGAATAAATGTAATACTGATGCATTTACTGTTTCACCAAACGATCAAAAATTGGACGTGTTTTGGTTTTCAAGTGATCCCAGATAAATTATTCAACAGTCTTCATGTCCATGGAACGGCTTAATATTGGTAATAGAAGTATCAATGTAGCCCTCAACGTTCCTCCTTTACAACTGGCATCATACGACCTGAGCCAATCACAACACCCAAATGAGATGATGATCTCGGCGGAATAATTTTCATGAAAGTATTATACAATGGCCACAACAATATGAATTGATTCTTAAGAAATTACACAGCAGGAAGCAACTGGGCTAAACGAGTTTTCTTAAATGACCTCTAGTAGACAGGGGAAAAGCATTAGCTGAAAATAGAAATTGAAACGTACATCAGACAAGGAAACACCTGTAGGAAATACCATGTACTGAAACCCATGAAGAAGCTAAGCACCTAAGCACCTGCGGAAAAAAGCACAAAAACAAGCTAACACGAGGTAAGTAAAAAATTACCATCATAAAGATCAAATTCTCTTTAGACCTATAAAATTCACCTTTCAGCATAGGATTTCATAGACACAATACTTCCTCAATGGATAAGATCTCCTTCTAGTCCACTTAGCTGCACCTTTCCTCATATTCTTGCATGTGTTCAATTTACCCAGACAGAAGTCATTGAATCAATGATAGATTCGAGGAAATATTAGTTGCAAAGGATCATCCCTAAAGTTGACCGCATAAAGCACCCAAACATAACACGCTGCATCGTTACACTTTATCAAAACTCGCAAGGAAATATTTCCATCTATAAAATAGATGC
>NW_021635736.1:0-134005 GCF_004799145.2 Neltuma alba
CGAGTTATTTCCGGGTTTATAATATTGGGCAGAACCACGGCCACCAGTCCGATTTTTTTTTTTTTTTTTGAACTATGATGGATAGAGCCTAAAGCGCCTCCTCTTCTTCGAGCTCGTCTCTGTCGCAGTCGCTCTTCGGTTGGAGCTCAAGTACGGCGTCCATTTCCGTCCCCTTTCACTGGCATGTTGAAGAACGGAATAATGAAGAACAATATTTGGTAAGCAATGTTTATCTAATTCATGATACCCATTTGTACTTCTTTACGAAACAGCATCTGAGTATGTTTTACTTGTATTTTGAACTGAACCGTACGTCTTTACTTGGCGTGTTACTTCGTGTTTCATATCTATTGTTTATATATGACTATTATTTGTGGTCCAAAAGTAAGGCCTTTTTTAATGTTTTATCATGTTTAATTTCATTGTTTATAATATAGTTCAAATGTGATGTTCATTCACTGATTTTAGGTAATACTCCTCCTGTCCTTAATATAAGACCCATTTGACTAATTTGATTAGATTAAGAAAGTTAGGTAAATTAATTAATTATAAAAAAATGACACATTCTTCCTAAAACACTATAATCATCTTTTTTAATACCCTTCTTCTTTTCTACTTGATTATAGTGGAGGGAGTATCCATAAGGTAATTTAGAAAAAATTAATAAATATGAGAAATGGTCTTATATTTAAGATCAAAACCAACTCAACAATTGGGTTTTATATTAAAAGACCGATAGAGTATAATTATACGGCTAACAATATTTAGAGCAAAACGAATACATAATCTTTGAACAAGTTCTTAATTGTAATTCAAGGAGTACAACACAGTCTGAGAAAAAGGTGCCTTGACACATCCCGATTGTGAATTGTGATAATGGAAAATGAACCAAGAATAAGTAATCATTATTATTAATGGATGAACGTGAAGCGCCGTAAGAGGCCTTATTTTCAAATCACGAGGGTGTTCAAATACGAGCCAAATGGTAATGAAACAAGCAGTTGACAGACAAAGAGACAAGACACACATGGACAATCAACGTTGGTGTTGTTGAGGATGATGTTCATGGTTTCCAAAGTATGGTGGTCTCTGCGATGATGGAGGTGACGGCATAGGGATCCATGTTAGAAGCTGGCCTTCTGTCCTCAAAGTACCCTTTGCCTTCTTTCTCTGTGTCTTTTCCTACTCTTATTGATGCTCCTCTGTTCGCCACTCCCTAATCACACGTAATACCATTCATTATTTCTCAGATTCTATGCAATAACAACACGTGGAAGCTATATATACTAGTCAATTTTCTAAACAATTAGACTTACCCAGGAGAAAGTGTTAATATGTGGTGTTCCATGTTTCCCCGTGAGACGCCTCCCGTTTCCTTCCCCATAAACAGCCATGTGCTCGTTGTGCCTTAATCCAAGCTTTTCTATGGCCTTCTTTATCACCTCATAGCCTCCCTCATTTCTCATTGACTTTGTGCTGTCATTGTCGTCCATCCATTCTTATCACATGTCGAAACATTCCTAAAGTTCAAAACGAGTCTCAACTAGTCATGAAAATACCTGTAGTTGGTGTGAGCTGCAGGTCCATTCCAAGGTCCTTCAACAGGCTTGGGATCAAAAGATACCACAACCCCAGCAATCTCTGCGATCCTCTGTCAACAAACCAACACATCCTTATTAATATTTATAACTTCATTAACTTTAATCATATGCAAAAGATGTAATTTAATGAGACTGGCTTTGAATTTACCATTAGAATGTAGCGAGCAACCCAGAGCTCGTCTCCTGCGGAGATGCCAACTGAAGGACCAACTTGGAATTCCCCACTATATAAACACACAAGCACATTATTTAAACAAGATTGTACTGAGGTGCATGTAACGATAGAGATAGAATCCTTGTGATGATGTTTACTTGGGAAGGCATCACTTCGCCATTGATGCCACAGATGTTAATGCCAGCATAAAGACAGGCTTTGTAGTGTGCGTTTACTATGTCACGCCCCTGAGCTTTATCTGCACCTACCCCACAGTAGGATGGGCCTGTTCAAATATCAGCTCAAGATTACTCATACGATACAAGCCATCATTTGTGCGGAAACCCGCCAGGCAAGTTTTGACCATTAGAAAACTTGTACACTAATGGGAATGGAGAAGTTTTTGTACCTGTGGTTCAGGATAGCCACCGAGTGGCCAACCAAGGGGCCAATTTGTATCCTTCTGCATGAGGGTATACTCCTGCTCTATGCCATACCTGTTTCCATTTGAACTTCAGTATATTTGAAGCCCTAAAAGGCAGTTTTACAGAGAGATTATTCATAAATATTCAAATTCAGAATATGTATTTGTACCATGGTTCCTCTGCAACAACTTTAGGGTGGCTGAAAATTTTGGCTGCATTATACCTCTTATTGGTTGCAATGGGCTCTCCAGCTGGAGTGTAAGCATCACACATCACCTAATGAATACATTTGTACCAGTAAGTGAATATTTACTACTCAGAAAGAATAGCTTCTTTAATCATAAACCAGTTATTCCTTCAGGAGTTAAGAAAAGCTCACAAGAATGTTTTTGCCTCTCCTGAATGGATCTCTGAAGATTGCTTGCGGACTTTGAGACAATACATCAAACAGAAAGGGAACTATACTCATCAGTTTCTGTAAGAGCAATAAGAACATATAGAACCGCAAGAGGATGAGCATATGAACCATACTATAACATGAGTTCACTGTCTTCTGCAGGAGCTTGCTTTGTACTTGACCCATCGTAGCTCCACGTGGGAAGTTTTGCAGGGTCAGTCACTGGTCCAGAAATAGTCTGTGTACAGTTGAAATTTTACAGTGAGGTGAGTTCAAGTGGCTTTTGCCAGTGGTTCACACAGTATCAATCATCCTTAGAAGAAAAAAGCATTTACCCTGGCTTTACTTCTGAGGTCCATGCCAGATCCACCGATCCTGTTTGTTTACATGTGAAAAAAGGATCAATTTTTATGCGTCTTCCCGGTAAACAGATCAACCCCACAGCATGATTTTAACAATTAGACATCGTCCAATATGATTTACAGCCTGGAGAACCCAATGGACTAACAGGGGGAGAAGAAACCAAATCAAAAGAAGAATGCTCAACACTTGAATGTGTCTGAGGACTGAGGCTGTTCATCTTGAACCCGTCCAACTGCCTCGCCTTGGTCCCCATTTTTTTGTAACGGGACGGGTCCTTTCGGACCGTCAGAAGGTCGACGACACAGGGCAAAGGAGTCGACATGACCCTAGGATGCTCCATCCCGTCAAGAGTATGTGACTCTCTGTATATTTTTTAAATTTTTTTAGTATTACTCCTCCGGTCCTTATTATAAGACCCAATTTGACTTTTTATTTGGTCCTAATTATAAGACCCAATCCATTTTGTCTCTTATATTTATGCATTTTTTCCAAGATAATCCTTCTAATAATGATAATTTTATCCAATATACTAATTAGCAAGGATATTTTAGGAATGACAACACTTATTTATTATGAATAACCAATTTAACTTACTTCCTTAATCTCCTCAAAAAGTCAATTGGGTCTTATAATTAGGACCGGAGGAGTATTATCTATCCAGTACTTACGTTATTGATGGAGTAATGAAAGTGATCAATCAAAAGATTAAGATCGTGTTTGTTTTTTTTGAAAATAGTTTGTTATTTTTAAAAACAAAAAAGTAAAAAAATTTGTTGGGCAATTTATGTTACTCAGGTGTTTTTTTAAAAAAAACAGAAATCAGTTTTAAAAAACTAACCCTATGTTTGGATGGGAAGAAAAGTTAAGAGGAAAGAAAATGAGAATAGAGAAATTGGAGAGAAAAAAATTATTACTTATGTTTGGATGGATAAAAGAAAACAGAAAGAAAAGAAAATGAGTAAATATATAAATGACTAAAATACCATTTCTGTTATATCAAAATATATATTGATTAAAATCAAATTAAATATCATAATGAAAAACCATATTTACATTAACAAAATCATATAATTTAAAATCAAATTATTTGATAAAGATATATTATCATGTTATTATATTTTAATATCAAATAATTTGTAAAAAGAGAAAAAATGGTAACATTTTGGGTAATGTAATGTTAAAAAAACTAAAATAACAACTCTACTTGTTTTTCTTTTTAATTCATTTTAGAAGGATTTTTACAATTTTAGTTATTTTATTTTTGAATCAAGCAAACACAGAAGAAAGACTTTATAATAATAAATAAAGTGAAAAATGAAAAAAAAATAAATAGGTATTATTTTGTTAAAAAAACATACGCAAGGATAGAGAGGCAAAATATGTTTTCTTCTCATTTTTTCTTTATATATAAAGAGAAAAGTTGAGAGGAAAATGGGCTGTGGGACCCACCTCATTTTTCTTCAACTTTTCTTTCCTTCTACTTTTTTTCCCTCATGCAAATAAGAGAAAAATCACTTCTTTTCTCATTTTCCTTTCTAGTTTTCCTTCCTGCCTCCTTTTCTTTCCATCCAAACAAAGCATAAAAAACCAGAACAATTTTTTGTTGCATTTTTTTATTTCCGTATTTTTATTTTTTAATTGAAAAAATTGGAAATCTTTTGTTTTTACTTAGTAGCTATTTCTCTATTTGAGAATTTAAGTTATTATCGAAGTTTCACTCTCCAATCTTAATATGTTTATTCTCAAATTTAATTTTTTAGAACAATTATCCAAACATATTTTTTTAGTTTTTTTTTGGTTTTCAAAACGTGTTTTAAAAGACAATTTTATAAAATTGTTCTGAACAGAAAAAACAGAAACAAACAGTGCTAAATCATTGGTTACATAACTGATGCTTCAGATCAAAGTCAGATATCTTTATTTCTTTTCTTTCTTTTTTTGGCCCAAAAGAGTTAGACATCTTACCGAGATTTAAAAAACAAGTACTTTTCCGGTTCTTAATATAAAATTTATTTAACTAATTTATTAGATTTAAAAAGTTGGGTAAGTTAGTTGATTATAAAAAATATGATATGTTTTTCTTAAAATATCATAATCATCTTTCTTAATATCCTTTTTATTATACTTGAAAGAGTATTTGTATGGATAATTTAAAATAAATTGATAGATATAAAAATAGATCGTAAATTTAAAAAAAACAACTTAATAATTATGTCGTATATAAAAACAGAAAGAGCAATATACTTGTGTTATAAAATATTAATATTTTATCCGTTAGCCCGGTAGCAGTCAACTTGCCTCGGGGATTAAGGGCTATTGCATCCATGGCTGCTCTTATGTATTGATTGGAAAAGCAGAGATATGTATACGTTAACCAGAAAAACAAATGCTCAAACTGCAAGTCGGTGATATTTGATAAATGTGAAGCAAAGCTTTATCAAGGTCCTTTTTTAAAAAAAAAAAACTATGCTGGACTTTTCGTTTTATCCAGGCCGATCAGAACTGAAACCCTCTTAGGATGCCACGGAATATGAGACGAAAAACAAAGCATCCATCTTTATTTAGGAGGGTAGGATTGCGACAGGGTTGTCCTAGTCCCATCCTATTCACAGAACAGCCCTCATATCTATGCTCAAGATTTGAATACCCTTGGATTATAATTAAATCCTTAATCAAAGCTAACATATTCTATGCAATCACAATAGTGACATAATAATTAAATAAAAATTTAATAAAAAAAGAAATTATATAATAATATATAAGAAATAGATTCATAATAAATCTAATTATCAACGTTATAATACTATAATTCCCGTAGGAAGAAAACTTACCATATGTACTCTGCAATCACCTTCTCAGTTGTATCAGAGAGGTTGAGGCTGATGAGACCTGAGAGCAAAGACATTATTAGTTTCTTAGGGCTTATCAGAAAGAGGATAGAAGCTAAGATCTTGATATATAGCTTATGATCTTGACGGGTTATGGACTCTTACGCTGGACATGAGGATCCTTTTATAGAGTAGTCTTTTTTTTTTTTTTTTTGGGGGTGTCGGTGTTAAAGGCAAGGTTATGAAATGAGTTAAAACGTGAAAAATGAAAAAAAAAAAAAGGGTCTGGATTTGTTTTAAAAGGGGGGAAATAGGAATTCAATAGGAAAATTGTGAAGTTTGATCCCTTTTTTTTTATTTTTTTAATTTATTAATTTGGATTCTACCCAATCTTTTCTTTAGACCAAAAGAAGAGCGACCTTCCGATGTCATTTGTTTGACTTTTTTTTTTTTTTGTTTACAATGATTTCAATTCGTCAGATTTTGTGGCTGGTTCCATTCTCATATTATCCCCAACAATTACGAGACTATAACAAAAAGAAATACGACCTAATGACGGGTTAAATGTTGCATTATGAATGGTGAGTGACAAATAAGAGGCTGGATTGGTTTCATTTCCTAATATGATATTCCTCCGGTCCTAAATATAAAACCCATTTTATAGTGTAAAATGGGTTTTATATTTAAGATCAGAGGGAGTATTATATAATATCTTAAATATAAGAGCAAGTTACGTTGGCTTTCAATTTAAGATCCATCCAATTTGTCTTTTCTTAATAATTTTTTTAAATTAAAGTATTAGATTTTAAAGCAAATAATTTGAAGGGACACTTTCAATATCTAATTTTTTAAATTTCATTAAGTTGGCTATACAGCTCCTATAAAGTATTAGGTTTTAGATACTGCTTTAATTTTTTTCCCCCCTCGTGAATCTTTTTACAAAACTAATGTTTATTAATTTCTCATTTTCAAATTCTATAATGCCTCTCTCCTAATTGTATAATTTTCTTCACTTTATATAATTTTTTTATTAGAAAAAAATACAGAGATAGATAAGTTCCGGCCGCGTCACAAGATAGAGAAACCCTAGCGCAGCATGCTCATGGCCTCGTTTTATTTGGTTTATTTGGGAAGGAAAAAAGAAGAAGTGACATCTCATTTACTTCTAACAACCCCCCAAAAAAAGAAAAAATTGTTTTTGCTGTATTATTGTTTGTGTTGTTTCATTTCGGCATAAAGTGTAAATTTATTTTTTAAATTTTCGCTCAGGATCATTGGCCACTCAAAGTTTTAATCATAGAAATATTACTCTATATCATTAAGAAATTAACATTAGTAATTAAAATAGTGATATTGGGTCGTTAATAGTTTTAATGGTAAAGGCTAATGATGTAGCAAATTTACATAAAAAAATATTTAATTACCTAATACTCCTAAATAAAAACTTTCAAAACAAATTGTAGTATAATCCGTTTATTTTTAATCTTTCCATTTTATCTAAGTGAATAGTAATCCTTCCTGTGTTTTTTTTGGAAAAAATTACAATGAGGTTCCATCCAAGAGAATTAAATACAAAAAAAATCTTAAAATCATGAAAGTATTCTGAAATTCAAAGAAACTTTATTATAATAAATTTATTTTTTTAATTACCAAATTACCCTTCTTCTTTTTGGAAGTTTGTATTGACAACTAAAAGAGCAATGGTTGACAACTTAGAGTGCAAGGATGGACAACTATCGCGGCAGGTATTGACAATACATTTTCTTAGCACATCACAAAATCACTCAAGGGAATTAAATACAAAAAGTCACTTAAAATAATGAAATTATTCTAAAGTCCTAAGGGATCTTATTACGATAAATTTTATTTGTTTAATTACTAAATTATCCTTTTTTAAAGTTTGTATTGATAACTGAAAGAACGGTGATTGACAACTTAGGGTGCAAGGATTAACAACTATCGCGGCAGGTATTAAGAACTAATCTTGTGATATACTAAGAAAATGTGTTGTCAATACTTGCCGCGATAGTTGTCAATCCTTACACCCTAAATTGTCAACTACTGTTTTTTTTAGTTGTCGATACAAACTTTAAAAAAAATAATTTGGTAATTAAAAAAATAAAATTTATTATAATAAGGTGTCTTGGGATTTCAGAATAATTTCATGATTTTAAGAGATTTTTTTATATTTAATTTCTTTGAGTGGGACTAATTGTAATTTTCTTTTTTCCATTTTTACCAACCTTCCCGCGTCGCTGTACAAACGTGCTGATTGCTTTGTTTGGTTCAATGTAAGGGAGGGGAGGGGAGGGGAAGGGAGGTCATGGTTTTGTTTGGTTGGAGGGGAGGGAAAGGGAGGGGAGATTTCTTATTTGGTTCATAAGGGGAGGGGAGGAGAGGTAATTATAAATTGACAAATATACCCTTATCTCTATATTTAGATTAATTTATTTTTTTAATACACACACGATATAATATATAATTATAATACACACATGTTATGATATGTATATATTAATACATATGATATGTATATATTATATAATTATATAATTATATTTTATTATCAAATATTATTAGTGGCTAAAAAAGAAAAAAGTGAAAAAAGATTTTTAATAAGATGGACAAACTTGGAATATTAAAAAATTAGTATGGGTAGTTTGGTTAATATTAGACATAATATTTCTCTCCCCTCCAAAAACCCCAAATTTGGAGGGGAGCATGGGGAGGGGAGGGGAGCACTAAAAGACAAAATTCTTCCCTCCCCTCCCCTCTATTTTTCCCAACCAAACAACTTATCCCCTCCCCTCCCCTCAACAACCCTCCAACCAAACCAAGCCTTAGTCGCATTAATAATTCCCAATTGACGCCCAATTTCCCAGTCAAATCTTCATACAATCATGTACACACCTTTTTTATTTTTTAAAATATGTGCTGCAACGCATATACGACTTTTTTTTTTTTGACCAGCCTGCAACGCATATACGAATGCAGTTCGTCAATTTAAAAATGTTTATTACATTTAAATCATGTTGATTAGGTTTTTTTTTATAATTAGGCACGGATCTCCTTCTATTGAATATAATATTGTTCAATGTATTATGAGACACTAAATATGACACCTTTCCCGGTATGAATTTAAACCTTCATTCTATATGTTGCGAGAAATTAATCCCTTCGCTAGACTCAACTTCAAATGGTAAATTATGTTAATTATGGATTACTCCTATGAGTATAAGTTCATAGCTCAGCTCAACTACTATTTAAACACTTTTGCATGGAGTATTCTTTTTATATACCACTCCAATTCTTATTATAAATTTATAAGTTATTTATAGGAAAAAATTTTAATCATAAATATAAGTCAGTTATAGGGTATTACTTTTTAATTTTACTTTTATTTAATTTTTTTTTACAAAAAGGAGAAAGGGAAGAGAGATGTGAGAATAATTTGTAAATGGCGCAAGAGAAAAAAGTTAATAAAGATAAATTTTAAAAAAATTATCAATTTAATGGATTTATTGATATGTGAGAATGAATTACTACAAGTGACTCATAATAATCACTAGGGGCTGGTCAACTATTTTGGAAGGGAGGGAATTACTTAGAGATAGTCTGTGTTGGAAGATAGGAGGGGGTAAAGTTTTCTCTAATAGGTGGATTCCCTATATTGAAGGTAATTGTCTGAGGACACTGGCAAGTTTGGTTGTTAAAGATTTGATCATAGATGAAGTGTGAAATGTTGAAAGGGTGGAAGGGTGCTTGAATGAGGAAGAGAAGTGCTATATTAGTAGAATTAGATTGCCAGTGACTCAACCGGTTAATAAATTGACGTGGGTACACAGTAGGGATGGTGGTTACTCAGTAAAAATGGGTTATAAGGTAGCTATAAATAAGCTGCAGGGTGGAGGTAGAAAAGATCCCCGTGATGCTATTGCAATTTTTATGAGATTGGTTGATGAACGTTTAGCATTGATAGAAGGTTTTAAATGTGCAGATTTTGTTAATACAGATAAAGTGGTGACAGAAATAGATTGTCATGAACTTCATAGTAAAGTGAAGAATAAGGAAGTTAAAGGTTGTGAATGGGATAGTAGAGATATTTTGTATCAGGGTGTGATGTTTTGGAACTCTTTGCATGGTTGTTCATTATCCTTGACTGCTCGTGCGGGGAATGAAGCTTCTGATCATATTGCAACTGTTGTTTTGAGAAGAATGGTTTCATCAGAATGTCTAACTCAACCAGCATCTTCTCTGTTGCTAGTTTTGCAAAGAGTTTAACAATTTCTGGCAAGAAAGGGACCGCTGCAAGATGATTAGTTGTTTTCGATTGTACCTTTTCAATTGAAATTGGCTTTGTTTGTTATGCTATTTCACAGGTATCACAGGATATTGGTGATTGTAGCTTTCCCTTTGTTTTTGAAATAAAATGAAGTATTATTCAGCTCAAAACTTAGGAAATGAAATTTGACTAATCAGGGGTGTTTTCATTTTCCAAAAAATAAACAAGCTCCAATTAATTTACCTCGAAAGTAAATTTTCACATGAAGATTAAAATATTATAATTATATTGAAATGTTCATTATTGTTTCAATTATTTCAGCCTTGATTAAAAAATATATTAAATAATGATAGGTAGAGCCTAAATACTTACTTAAAAAATAACTAACATATTTCATTAAAAAAATAATATAATGACATTTTAATAAATTATAATTAGATTTTGCTCTCAATTTATGCATATAATTTCAAATTTCCAGTTATTGGACTCAAGTTAGTGAGAACATGATTGCGCGCCTTGCCACGTAATCATGATGCGTTTCTTTAATTTAAACACGTGTTTCATTTGTTATAATTAATTTTAACTAATTATTTATTATATAAAAATTAATTTAATTTTTTTTAACAATAGCGCCATTTAATTATTTAAATTTATTATAAAAACTAGATGGAATAAGACAAGGTCAGCCGAACATAGAAAACCGTGTTCTTATGCTCATTTTTTTTGGGTCGAAAAATAGTATCATGCTTAATTGGAAATAACTCTTCTAATCCTGAAAACTCAGACAGGCTAAGCTACTTCTTAAGAAATTTAATTTTTTTAGATAAAACATAAAAATTAAATTTTTGTAGATTTGATATAAAAATAACATGACTTATAAAAATGAATTTTTCTTTCTATCCGTACTGAATTTATTTCTTCAATACATACGAGTAATTTTCCCTATTATTATTGGTACTACTGGCTCCATTTGTTTATAAGAACTTATGAATACAATACTTTTCACAAAATTTATTAAAATTTACATGACTTTTTGGCCCCAAAAAAAAAAAAAAACTCACACGACTCATTTTCAGAGGGATCATTGTTTCTTCCACGTTTAACTTAAATAGTAACTTTAATTTTGGTTGAAGGCAATTCTAAGAAATCATAAAAATTTGGATGGAATGGAAGAGAGTATTATTCTGAATATTATTAAACTCCACAGACAGAAGTGGGCATATCACTTCAGATCTTAAATGGTAACGAAATTCAAGCAGATGAAAGCCAAAGAGACGAGCGATAGGATTAATGGTGGTGATGTTGAGGATGATGTTCATGGTTTCCAGAGGATAGTGGTCTCTGCGACGAGGGAGGTGACAACGTAAGGATCCATGTTAGAAGCTGGCCTTCTGTCCTCAAAATATCCTTTCCCTTCTTTCTCTGTGTCTCTCCCTACTCTCACTGATGCTCCTCTGTTCGCCACCCCCTGTTCATAAATAGTACATCTCATTTCTCAGATTCTACATAGTTCATAAGTAATACTCCTCCGGTCCTAATTATAAGACCCAATTGACTTATTTGAGGAGATTAAAGAAGTAAGTTAAGTTGGTTATTTATAATAAATAAGTGTTGTCATTTTTAAAATATCCTTGCTAATTAAGTATATTGGCTAAAACTATCATTATTAGAAGGATTATCTTGAAAAAAAATACATAAATACAAGAGACAAAATGGATTTGGTCTTATAATTAGGACCAAATAAAAAGTCAAATTGGGTCTTATAATAAGGACCGGAGGAGTACGACTCATTTTGTCAGATTCCATATATGCTAATCAATCTTGGAAACAATTGGACGTACCCAGGAGAATGTGTCAATGTCTGCAGTTTCGTGTTTCCCTGTGAGACGCCTCTCGTTGCCTTCCCCGTAAGCACTTATGTGCTCTTTGTGCCTTAAACCAAGCTTTTCAATGGCTTTCTTTATCACCTCGTAGCCTCCCTCAGTTCTCATCGACTTTGTGCTGTCATTATCATCCATCTATTCTTATCACAACCCAGACATTCTTAAACTCCAAAACAAGTCTCAATTGATTATGACAGTACCTGTAGTTGGTGTGAGCCCCAGCTCCATTCCAGTCTCCTTGAATAGGCTTGGGATCAAACGAAACCACAACCCCGGCAATCTCTGCGATCCTCTGCCAACAAACCAACACATCCTCATCAATATTATATCTTAATCATATGTAAGAGAGCTAACGAGATTGGCTTTAAAATTTACCTCCAGAATGTAGCGAGCAACCCAGAGCTCGTCTCCGGCAGAGATGCCGACGGCAGGACCCACTTGGAATTCCCACTATATAAGCACAAAAGAACATTATATCTTAAACAAGATGAGATTTTAATGGGGTAATAAAGATAAAGACAGAATCTTTGTGATGATGTTTACCTGACCAGGCATCACTTCGCCATTGATGCCACTGATATTAATGCCAGCATAAAGACAGGCTTTGTAGTGTGAGTTTACTATGTCACGCCCATAAGCTTTATCGGCACCTACCCCACAGTAGTATGGGCCCTGTTCAAATGTCAACTCGAGTTTTACTCATACAAGCCACCATTCATGCAGAAACCCGCCAGCCAAGTTTGACCATTGGAAAAACCTTTGTTTCAATTTCAGCAAAACAGTTTCTATGCATTGTATCTCATCTTGCTTAATTCTGATTGACTTAAAAGAGAAGCGTTCAGTGCGACCAACTTAGAAAGCTACATGTTACCAGTGGAAATGCTTTTAACAGAATTTATGAGCCTTAATTTAATTTTGGCATGCCGAGAGTTGCAGACCTTGTGAAAAATATATATATATATATATTTATATCATTTTTGCTTTCTCGAAGAAGATAATCAAATGACATTTGGCCAAAAAACAAAAAAACAAAAAAAGATAATCAAATGGCCACTTAATTGCGTAACCAGTGGGACAGCAGTAGAAATGTCCAAAACCTAATAAGTTTTGAACAGAAAAAGCTACATATTACCATTAGAAATGTTTTTAATAGAATTGATGGGCCTTAATCTGATTATGTGAAAAAAATTGTTTTGATTTTCCCGAAGAAGATAATTAAATGGCCCCTCAATTGCGTAACCAGTGGGACAGCAATAGAAACGTCCAAAACCCAGGTTTTGAACAGCAGAAGACAATTCACTAATTGGTTGGGAGGTGGATTCAATGTTTCTTGCAAGACCTTCTTTTTTTTTTTGACACGCTTCTTGTAAGACCTTCTATTCATATAACCAATAATAGAACTGTTTGAAGCTTTTGCGGATGACATATGTACAAGGCAAGAAAAATTAAATAACTGAAAAAAGCCACAAATATACACTAACAGACATGGAAAAGTTTTTGCACCTGTGGTCCAGGATAGCCACCAAGTGGCCAACCAAGGGGCCAATTTGTATCCTTCTGCAACAGGGTATACTCCTGCTCTATGCCATACCTGTTTGCATACGCATTTCAGTATATTTGAAGGCCTAAAATGTGGAGTTGCATAGAGATTATTCATAAAATATTCAAATTCAGAATATCTATATGTACCATGGTTCCTCTGCAGCAACTTTAGGGTGGCTGAAGGTGTTGGCAGCATTATGCCTCTTATTGGTTGGAATGGGCTCTCCAGCTGGAGTGTAAGCATCACACATCACCTAATAAATAGATTTTTACCGGAAGTGAGTATACACCCAAAATTATGGAAGATAACTCTGAGAGAATGGCTTCTCTAATCATAAACTAGTTATATCTTCAAAGTTAAGACAAGCTTACAAGAATGTTTTTGCCTCTCCTGAATGGATCCCTGAAGATTGCTTGTGGACTTTGAGACAATACATCAAACAGAAAGGGGACGATAGTCATTAGTTTCTGTAGGAGTAATAAGGAAGCACTGATAGAACAGCATGAGGATGAGTATATGAACATTACTATAAGATGACTTCACTGTCTTCTCCAGGAGCTTGCCCTGTGCTTGACCCATCGTAGTTCCACTTGGGAAGTTTTGCAGGGTCAGTCACTGGGCTAGAAATAGTCTGTAAAGTCCAGATTTTAAAAAGAGGTAAGTTCAAGTGGCTTTTGGTAGTGGTTCACACAGTATTAATCATCCATAGAAGAGAAGGGAAGGGAAAAAAAAAAAAAAAAAGCGCATTTACCCTGGCTTTACTTCTGAGGTCCATGCCAGATCCACCGATCCTGTTTGTTCATATATAATCAAGGATCAATTTTTATGTGTCAACTCAGTTAACAGAGTAACCCCAGAACATGGTTTTAACAATCAGACGTGGTCTAGTACAATTTTATTAGCCTGATTGACTAAAAGAACCAATTGGACTAACAGGAGGATTTAGAAAATGCTGAATACGAGGATATCCTCGAATCAGAATAAAAACCTTACCCAAGGCTAACATATTCATCACAGTCTTGATGAACAGACCCAAAACAGAAACAAAAACAAAAACAAAAACAGAGAAGAGTCCTGTTGTCCCTAGTTTTGAGTATGTTCAGGAAATATGTTAAAAACAGATATTCCTGAGAAGAAAACTTACCATATGTACTCTGCGATCACCTTCTCGGTTGTATCAGAGAGGTTGAGGTTGACAAGATCTGAGAGCAGAGACATTATGAGTTGCTAAGAAGGAAGGGCTAATCAGTAAGATATGAGCAGAGGATGGAGGCTAATGGTCTTGATAGGCTATGGCCTCTCTCGCTTGGTATGAGGATCCTTTTATAGAATAGTCATAGGTGTGAAGACTGCATTCAGACACGCAACGCAAGATTCTGAAATGAATTGAACTTGGAAAACTAAAAGAATTTGGAATCAAATATTCACTTTCAGTTATTTATTTTTTAAAGAATAAAACAACAAAAAGAAATAAACAACTTGGTACCAAAAATGACGGACTAAAGGCTGCATCATGAATGGTAGGTAATGAATGAGAAGTGGGATTGGTTGATTTCATTTCATGATATGATATTATACAATACTTTGCTGAAAGCTAAGAAAGGTAAGAGATACTTTCAAGATGAAACTTTGGTGCTCTTTTCAAATTTCAACAACCTTTTCCATGTTCCCATCGTTAGGCAACTCAGTCCAAAATAAGGGTTATTTATTCTTGAATACTTAAAGGGTATATAATTTAAAATCTGTATTATAATAATAATAATAATAATAATAATAATAATAATAATAATAATAATAATAATAATAATGTTGATGTATTTTGGAACTTTAGATCTGGCAGTTTTTGTACGGTGTACGTTTCTAAAATGGATCATAATAATCAATAAAATAGGAGGGCACCGAAATAAAGGAGCTTCCAAGTAGAAAAGATGAGATTGGGTTCGTCCTCATAAATTCTGCCACCTTGCTCACATGAAACCCTAAAGCAGCATTGCTTATCTCAAGCTTTGATAGATCATATACGATGAATAATGAAGGTAAAAAAAAATACGATGAATAATAAACGAGTCAATTATGATCACCACAAAAAGAAAAAAAATCTATGTGTTTGTTCTCCACAAATATTCACATTTTTAAATATAAATTTATTTAAATAAAATTTCAATTAAAAATTAAACCATTTGAATAATTAAACAATCCTTAATACATCTAGAAATCAATAAAATTCAACCTGATTTTTATTTAAAAAAATTGCTAAATTAATAGTATATATTATTGTGTGCCTAAATCTTATTTTTTTTTAAAAAAAATAAAACTTCTCATCCTTGGAAAAAAATGATACCTTCTATTCAAATGTTGTTAGGTCTAGAGGGTAATCTTTCTAATTGTCAAAGTTCAAACTCTTGATGTTACTCAATAAGAATCAAATTCCTAATCACTTGACTCGATGCCATTAGTCGTATATCTTATTTAATGAAGTGAAATTATAATTTGTACCCGGAGAATCTTATGATGAAAGACCAACTTAAGAAATCATAAATAACAAATGGGAGGATAAAAAAAAAAATCTTCCAATACTAAAAATAAGACCTATTTTCTAGTATAAATTATACTGAAGAATGAGTCACATTTTAGGATAGAAGGAATATAGAGCTAAGGACTAAAATCTAAAATAAACTAAGCTTCAGTTTTTGGGGTCATAAAACATATGTAAAAAAATTTATAAAATTATACTACTTCCGATCCTAATTATAAGACCCCATTTATAATTTACAAACAGAGTCTTATAAATAGGACAGGAGGTAGTATATTTTAGCTAAATGCATTTGAGATGATAAGGGCCCCACTTGGATAAGAAGCCGCAGGCATTTAGGGGACCTATTACAAGCATAGATCCCTAACCATATATTTATTAAGTAATTAATTATCAATTAATATTAATGAAGAAGTAAATTTAAAGGAAAGAAAGGAATTAGGCATTAAAGTTTGGTGAATTAGGCAATGTAAAATTGGATTTGTGGAGTGAGTTAATGCAATTAAGATATGAAAATTAGGACACAACATATTTATAGCTTGCTTTTGCAAGTAATACTAATTTTGTGAATGGTGGCCCACCCACAACTTCATTATATTTCAATGTCATTACCCAATTGCACAATAATCCACCGTATCAGCATCATCAATATCCAAGATATTTTATTCCTTTTCTTATATTTAGTATTTTATTAATATATGTAATTATACTAAAGCCCATGCAATTTATACGAAGTCCAAGTATTATATAAATGCCTGCTCTTTAACATGTGAGTCCTCTTTTTATTTGGCGAGTTCTGGTTGGAGACCCAAGTTACCAAATTTAATTTAAATATTAAATTAAAAAATAATTCCAACTTTGGATGCTCTCATTTTTTGAATTATTAATTAATTGATTGAATATTTAAAGTATATAAGAAGGCCTTTCACTGTTCAGGGTATTTGTCAATTTTGCATAAAGCCAAACTTTTAAAACTTATCTTTCCTATTCCAATGATAGCATCCACCACGTATGTATTCTATGTTTTGTTTTGTTTTTTTTTTGAAAGCAGACTGTGCAACAATATCTGAAACCCCGAAACCAAACTTCTGAAATGTCATGTTTAAGTAACTATAGTGCTTTTCATATTATCAACTTTTCTTTCTGTCGCATTCTTTGGTTTTACAGAAAAACGGTTTTTTTTTTTTAAATATGTATAGGCAATCTAAACAATATCAGACACTAAATATGAACACATCTTCTAATAAATATTTAAATTTTAATTCATCACATTATGAGGGATTAACTATTTTCACTATACTTAATCCTGTTAGTAAAAAGGAGGTAAATAGGTTTGATAAAAGAAGTTGCAGATTGAAGGCGGAAAGCCTGAGCATTGGGTTTGTCGCTATTGCTGGCTCTCTATCGTGTTGTTGTCATTCATTATTTTTATAAAAATATAAAGTTGTTGTTATCAATTTGGAATTGAATATCTTTGATAACAATTACTATACCTCTAATCCTTAATATAAGATTCTGTTTGACTTTTAATTTGATCCTAAATATAAGACCCCAATCCACTTTGTCTCTTATATTTATGTATTTTTTTTAAAAAATAATTCTTCTAATAATGGTAGTTTTAGTCAATACACTTGATTACTAAGAATATTTTAAGAAAAACAACAATTATTTATTACAAATAACTAACTTAACTTATTTTCTTAATCTTCTTAAATTAGTCAACTAGCTCTTATAATTAGGATCGGAGGTAGTATTAAGTATATCTTTGATGTAGTAAAGACAAACTATTTATAAAAAATATTAATATTTTGAAATTTGGAATTAATTTTTTTAGTGCGAGTGAGTCTTAACTCTCAAAAGAGGGAAGAAAAATATAAAAGAGATTCAAACTCTCCTACTATAATAAAAGAAATATATGATAAGCATCTTTTCGGTGGACTGAAATCATGATCATAATTATAACAAGGTAACTTATTTATGGTTTGGCTTCTTAAGCTGCCCACCAGATCAACAAAGAAATCTGAAAAAACTGAATACGCCTAATTTTCCATTTTTACATGTCATAAAACTTTGCTATTAAGGTTGTTGGACCACAAACTTTGACATCCAGCCCCAATAAAACTAGGATTTGAATACTTTTCAAAATAGCAAAGAATAGCGGAAATCACACGAATTAAAGAACTAGACTTATCAAAAATACCTCTGATAACTTGCTTAAAACCTGACTGGTAAGAGTGATGCACAATGACCAGAAGATTAGTGGCTCGTTCAAAATTCCCTTCCTTGTATAGTAAGGTCATCCTTAGAGGCTGCAAAATCCTCTTGTGAAAAAAAAAAAAAAAAAGCCAACTATTTTCACAGAGAGAGAGAGAGAGAGAGAGGAGTGAAAATTATTGACCATATTATCCAGTCCGCCACTGAAATCAGAAGGAGCGAAAAAATGTGCAATTTATTTGCCATGCAATCATATTCATCCAACCCATTGTTGAAATGAAGATATTCATTCAAAGTTCAAACTTGGCAGCCAAGCTCACCTATAATATAAAATATGTAATATTCCGGTACAATACATTCATAAGTGAAACAGGGTCCATAGCCTTTCCAGAAAAGCTTTTCAGTGTTGCTCTATGAATTTTCTCACCTACTTTTAAGCTCCTCTAATATCTATCTCATCCATAAACGAATAAATGTAATACTGATGCATTTACTGTTTCACCAAACGATCAAAAATTGGACGTGTTTTGGTTTTCAAGTGATCCCAGATAAATTATTCAACAGTCTTCATGTCCATGGAACGGCTTAATATTGGTAATAGAAGTATCAATGTAGCCCTCAACGTTCCTCCTTTACAACTGGCATCATACGACCTGAGCCAATCACAACACCCAAATGAGATGATGATCTCGGCGGAATAATTTTCATGAAAGTATTATACAATGGCCACAACAATATGAATTGATTCTTAAGAAATTACACAGCAGGAAGCAACTGGGCTAAACGAGTTTTCTTAAATGACCTCTAGTAGACAGGGGAAAAGCATTAGCTGAAAATAGAAATTGAAACGTACATCAGACAAGGAAACACCTGTAGGAAATACCATGTACTGAAACCCATGAAGAAGCTAAGCACCTGCGGAAAAAGCACAAAAACAAGCTAACACGAGGTAAGTAAAAAATTACCATCATAAAGATCAAATTCTCTTTAGACCTATAAAATTCACCTTTCAGCATAGGATTTCATAGACACAATACTTCCTCAATGGATAAGATCTCCTTCTAGTCCACTTAGCTGCACCTTTCCTCATATTCTTGCATGTGTTCAATTTACCCAGACAGAAGTCATTGAATCAATGATAGATTCGAGGAAATATTAGTTGCAAAGGATCATCCCTAAAGTTGACCGCATAAAGCACCCAAACATAACACGCTGCATCGTTACACTTTATCAAAACTCGCAAGGAAATATTTCCATCTATAAAATAGATGCACAACCCCACTAATACTACGGGGAAATATCTAATTTCTAAAAGTTCCTAAAGTCCTCCCTATTCCAGGATGTTTCAAAAAAAATTGAAGAACTATCATAATAAAATATGCAGGTAAAGACTCATTATTATTATTATTATTTTTAAAACTACGATTTAAAGGACGTCTTCAGCAAATGTCAGTTTTCGTTATCTCTCATGCATAAAACAAGGGCGATGAAAAACTTTGAAAGCATCAAATATGAAGACACAACATGTAATGAATTGAGAGATTAAATTTGAACAAACTTCTAATACAATTCCGGAAACACATTATCTCCTCTGTTAGCAGATAAGCAATTAATAAGCAATTCGGTTGTGGCAGCATCAGCAGAAAATCCTTTATCTCTCATTATCTGAACGTATTTCTTAGACCTTGAAATCTCGTCTTTTTGCAGCAATGCTTGGACTAAGATATTATAAGTGTAACCGTTAGGTGCACATCCAGTCTCTTCCATACTCCTCACTAAGTCTTCAGCTTCATCTAGTAGTCCTTCTTCACAAAGACCTTTGATCATTATGTTGTATGTCCGACAAGTAACCTGCAACCCTTTAGTAAGCAAACAAGAAAAGAGAGCCCATGCATCATTCATTTTTCCAGAGTTGCACATTCCATCAAGCAAAATATTATAGATCACAATATCAAAATCCAAAGCCATCTTCTCCATTGCCCCAAACAAAGATACTACCTCAGAAGGAAAATGGCACTTGAATAGTCCATCCAAAATAATGGCACAAGTCTGGAGACTGGGAACTTGGCCATAGCTGTGCATACTAAAAAACAGTTCTTTTGCAGCTAGTGGTTTGCCCACTTGGCAAAATCCACCTATAAGAGAGGTCCAGGTTATAACATCCGGAATAAATCCTTTATTCACCATTTCATCCAAGAGATACATAGCCTTATTCAAGTTTTTAATCTTACACCATCCGTGGATCAAAGAGTTATAAGTTACAGTGTTTGGCAAACAGCCCCTATCAACCATCAACTTAAATACTTTCATGGCCTCCTTCAGTTGCTTTTGAATACAATATCCACCAATCAATGAATTATAGGTGACAACATTAGGCTCCTTCCCCATTTGAATCATGATACCAATAATGCTTTTAGTCTTCACAACCATTCCATCTTTGCAAAAAGCATCTATTAATATATTATAAGTTTGCAAATCTGGCATGACTCCCTTTTCCATCATTTCATTCAGTAAAGTCCTTGCCTCTTTCCATCTATCAGAATTACAAAGACCGTGAATTAAGCAAGAATAAGTGACAAGATTAGGACGAATACCTTTGCCAGTCATTTCTAAGAACAAATTTAAAGCCTCGTATACTGATCTATCCTTGCACAAACTATCCACAATTGTGCTGTAAACTACAACATTGAGTTTCCAATTTCTTTTTTCCATCTTCCTTAGATATCCAATGGCAGCAGATGTGTTTCCGGTCTTGCAGAGTCCATTTATTATTGCTCCATAGGTGTGAATGTCAGATTGATACCCGATCTTTTCCATATGGTCAACCAAACTTATAGCTTGAACAACATAGCCTTCTATACAGAGTCCATTCACGAGAGTGGTAAAAGTCACCACTGTGGGCTCCAGACCAACTTTGAACATAGTCCCCAAGACTGAGAATCCAAAAGCTGTCTGCTTCAGATAGCAAAGACAATTGATGATAATATCAAAAGTACAGACATTAGCTCTCATTCCTAAGAAATACAGATGTTTAACTAAGGAAATTGCTGTTGTGTAGTGCTTCATCCTCACAATCACTCCAATCAGTAGCGTAAAGTCCCTCTCAGGCGGCAGAGGCTTCATCCTAACCATTTCATGAAAGAAATCTAAGGCATCATCAACCTTTTTAAATTGACTGGACCTGCATTGATTTCTCATAGAATTCAAAAACTGAAGCCTATATTGTCTCTCACCCATTTCAACATCACCAACAGAGGTACATGTTGGAAAAGATGAAAAATAAGAGCTACCAACACATGGAAAGTGAAACGAATGACGCCATAGGAAACAAGGAGAGGGTCGGTAGTTAGCAACATAACTGATGTCTTGGAGAATGGGAAACCACAAAATATAAGCTAATTTTTGCAGCATTGCTTTCCTATGTTACATTGAGTTTCACCTCTTTTTCTTCCAAACATCACCACTTCATCTAGGTTCATAACTACAAATGCTAAATACAACAGGGAAAGTTGTCAGTGTTAGGTTGCAACACTTATCTTCTTGAGGCTGAGTCCATTGTTGTTGATGTCCACGTCATTTCATTTTCTCCGCTTAACTTTCTGTAGGGAAAGAAGGACACACTTAGTGATGTTAGAGAAACAATGTTTGACGAAAAGAAGTTAAAAGACACACGACAGATAGAGTGCTCAAAAACAAAATAATAAACTTTATAATGAACCATCAACTCAGCAAAATGTTGTACAGCGGAGCAGTGGTGATACTACTGTCTACTGACAAACTGTTTATCATTCTTAACTTGAGGATCATAATAACTCTAAAGATTTATCATTGAAGAATAATTATTGCATAATTTATTTATAATCAGATATCTATCTGACAAGTTATTATTGCTCACCCAGTTCTCATAGTGTCACAAATGTTCCTTTTCTGCTCTTACATCTACATAAGCCAAGAGGGGAGGAATGTTTTATGGTTCTTTTTAATGTCATAGCGGAATCCTTTGACAATATATTTTCCCATATAACATGAAGAAGAACTAATGGGCTAATGTGGAAGCTCAAAGCTGCCTCACCACTTCCAAATCCTAAGACTCTTAGTTCATAACAATTAGTTGGTTGCAGTATGTTACAATAAAGTTCGATTACTGTATAATTCTTGTAAAGAAGCTGATTTTGCAATATTATTCCAATGAAAATGATACATCTCAACTTTCTTCAAGTTCATTACACTTGGGAAAAGGAAAAAGGAATGCTAGCCACCAGCTTCACTTCTTGCTATTTAATCATGGCAGGATATCCTACGACAGATTAAAAGATAAGGCTATAATTAACATTACGCCAAAGTTAAGTGAATTTACACTCATGGAAGAAAGACACGGACAGATAGAGTTTTAAGAGAGAAGTAGGTTTTGAAATATTATTACAATCCAATTTGAAAACGCATTTCGATGGCCCGTCATGGGGATGGAATGACCAAGAAAGAATGTTTTTCCTGGTTTGTTTTGGGATATGAATATTTGAAAGTATTCCCGTAAATCAATGCGTCCCAATAAATTTAAGAAAGAAAGAAAAAACAAACGGCTAAGTTTTCTTCCACCTCTCTATCTGGACATGAATCAATTCAACGATTATCAGAAAATCAAAAGTAGTGCGTAAACGGTAATCCCGAACAGAACGACACCAGAAAACAAATACGCGTGCAAACCTGTAAAAATCTAGTCAAACATAGAGGTCGCCGATCAAATTCAAAGGAGGAGCAAACTTAATTGAATCCGCAACTATCGCAAGCAGGACGTCAGAAATCAAGGTGCCCAGAAACTTTATAAATCGAATGCTCCAATTGGACGTATAGCAGATACCGCGCCAGAACGAAAAGCGAAGGCAAGTAAGGACAGCAAAAATGGATTTCCTGTGCAGTACAGAAGAAGAAAAAGAAGGAAGAAGAGTGTCGTGAAGCTCTCGCTGCTAATGGAGCAGGTATTATTGCCGGAGTATTTCCTGCTCTATGCCCGGCACCGTCGGGATTTTGAAGGGAATGGACCAACACAAAAGAGGACGAATTAGACTTTGTTAGTTCCAGCTAGAGGCACTTGTCTTTGTTACTTGCTCCTCATTTTTTTTGGTTACAAGGGGCGGGATCGTATCCGCAACGCACACCCACACACACCACCCGACCAAACGGCCAGTGGTATTGGGTTTTAAGTTTTGATTTCTTAAAAGTAAATGACAAAACAAAGTTTATATTAACCTCAAATAAAAATTATAATAAATTATTATTATTTCCAATTGTCTGACTCATTAATTAAAGGTCTAATTTTTATGTAACAAAGAACTGATTTATTGAAGATCTATAAATATTTGAATATGATTTGCTTCATCAAATGATAATTTTTTTTTTACTAAATATAAAATGATAATTTACTGTTATAAATACTCGTTGAGTCACAAGTTTAACTAGAAATAATTATAAGAGTATGATGAATCATAAAACTTGCAACATAACATCAATAAAATTTTCAAGGATTGTATTTGTATGTAAAGGAATGCTTAAAAAAATGAATTACCTGGTCAATAAAAATTTGATAGTTTCATGTTATAGAACATCAACTACTGCAAAAATTAATTGAAAGGATCATGAAACGATAAATATAATACAAGTTCATTGATTTTTTTTTTTGTTGGTAAATGTGAGATTGTGGGTTTAGCTTTTTTATAGTAATTCTTTGTAAGGTGAAAAGTCAAGAAAAAAAATATGAATATATATACAGAAACAAATTTTAAAATGTGGCTGTGTAAACAATCTAGATTTGCAATAAATAGGATCCTAAAATAATTAATGTGTCACAGTGTATGCTAACCTACATATTTGATTGTGAGAAAATCCCACCATCGATTCACTCATCATTCATAATTGTGTATTAATAATGAATTTTGAAATGCATGACTCAATATAATTGATTCATAATGAAATGATGTATACAGTGAATGATTGATTTATAATATATTCCTCCAATTCTTAATATAAGACCCAATTCTTGAGTTAGTTTTGGTTCTAAATATAAGACTCATTTCTCATATTTATCAGTTTTCTCTAAATTATCTCTATGATACTCTCTTAACCATAATCAAGTAGAAGAGGAAGAAATGGTACTCCTCCGGTCCTTAATATAAGACCCATTTAACTAATTTGATTAGATTAAGGAAGTTAGGTAAGTTAGTTAATTATAAGAAATGTGACACGTTTTTCCTAAAATACCATAATCATCTTTTTTTAATACCTCATTTTTCTCTTCTACTTGATTATGGTTGAAAGAGTATCCATAGGGGTAATTTAGAGAAAATTGATAAATATGAGAAATAGGTCTTATATTTAGGACCAAAACCAACTCACCAATTGGGTCCTATATTAAGGACCGGAGGAGTATTAAGAAAGATGATTATGGTGTTTTAGAAAAACATGTGTCACTTTTCTTATAATTAACTAATTTACTTAACTTTCTTAATCTAATTAAATTAGTTAAATAGGTCTTATATTAAGGATTGGAGAAATATTGTTTATATGTATAAGGTGAAAGAGAAAACTATATAAATTGCATGCACATACATGCATGAATCTAGATTTGCTAATAAAGATGTGACAATGTATCTTAATCTTTACATTCATACGACTTTGAAATGCTTGCACAATCTTGCAATAAATTAATAAAAAAAGTATCAGATGTCATAATCTTAAGTCTATAATCAAAATAAAAAATGCCGGCAAAAAAATCAAAACAATAAAAAACTTATTCCGATTCAACCTACGAAAATAAAAAATGCAATCAAAACATAACATGATATCTAATTTCTTTTCAGGATGAAGTATCACCCATGTCCAAGATAGGTAGCTCTTTATTACTCCCTCCGTTCCTTATTATAAGAGACAAATAACCAAATTACGTTGATAAAAAAAACAGTTAAAATTAGTTGAGGACAATTAATATGTAAAAAGTATTATGTTTTTTCCAACAATACCCCCATTAATAGGAGAGAGAGTATGAAAGAGAACAATTAAATTATTAAAAAAAAGAGAAGTGAGAGGGAGAGAGAGTATGAGTTGGAGACAAAATAAATAGAGGTAAAATAGAAAATCAATACAAAAAAATAGAGACAACTTTTAAGTGTCTCTTATATATAGGAACATGTCATAAGCATCAAATGTCTCTTATAATAAGGAATGGAGGGAGTATTCTGTTTTGTTTTGATCATACAATTAAAGAAATAAATTAACCAAATAACTATGAGAAATTAAAATGAGATTTTTTTTCCCCATGCAAAATAGACAAGAAAATGAAGAAATTGTGTATTTGAAAAAAAAGGGCAGGGTTGAGTGATCACCACGCACGCGTTGACGGTCCGCCAGCAGGACCGCGAGGAGAGTGGGGACCACCCACACTTGCCTTTCGGCCCAAGTAGTTTCTCCTATATAAGCTTCTCGTCTCTGCCTCTCACCCTTGCGGCCTTGCTTCTCCCTTCCTCGGGTCGGTTTCTTAGACCCGAACTACTTTAATCCCGCGAAGTTGAACATTTCTCGTCCATCAACACCGACTCCAGAAAATCCGCCAGTACAGGCAACAATCAGGTATTATATAGTTTTGCTCTTGTGAATAATCTTAATAGCTTGATTGCATACGTGTTGTTTTCTACATCTCTCTTTCTTCTTGAATTTTGAATAAAAGAAGTTCACTTTCAAGTAAGTTTTGTCTGGAACTGATTGCAATTTGGTTGCCGATATCGTGTTAAATATGTTGGCTTCTGAAGATTTCATTTCGGCGAATTGTGAGGGAAAAATATGAATTTCTGAGAGCTGTTTTTCGTATAATTTACCTGGCTTTGTTTATGGCACGATTATCGAATTGTTATGAAATCGATCAGGTTATTTCAAATAATCATGATTTTCTTTGTGAGTTTTGTTATCTACTTTTCGAGGCTAGTCTATTTATGTCGGTTAGATGTTTATCTCTGAATTCAGTAATGCATTTTCAATCCATAATTCTTTATTAAATGTTGATTTGCAGTTGGAATAAAATCGGGTGTAACTTCTACTATTTTGGGGTTTGGTCTGTGATTCAAGTCTTAGTTCAGTGTTGGCTGAGACGAGCTTTGTGTGTGTAACATCACATACAATGAGCTTGCACGTCCGCCAAGAAAGAAGGGATCGGTCCAAGATTCCTGCCCAAGGTTCTCGTCAGGAATGGGTTCCTAGAGCATCTGCAGCCGCTGCCACGTTGAATTCGATACCATCAAATTATCCATTGGATCAAAATGGTATTGCTGGTTGCTCAAATAATAATGTTGCTCCACCAGCAAATCAGCACAGAAGCAATCATGGGTCAAGTGGTCACATAAATCGGCCTATTAATCATAGAAGGGAGAGGGAAAAGGGAAGGAATGACAATCAACTGGTACACGGAGTGAGGGACTCTAATTTGCCTCAACTGTTGCAAGAGATCCAGGATAAGCTTATGAAAAGTACTGTAGAATGCATGATTTGCTACGACATGGTCCGTAGATCTGCACCCATCTGGTCTTGCCCAAGCTGCTACTCAATCTTTCACCTGAATTGTATAAAGAAGTGGGCTCGAGCACCTACTTCTGTTGATGTCTCTGCAGAAAAGAATCAAGGGTTTAATTGGCGGTGTCCTGGTTGTCAATCTGTACAGCTGACGTCATCAAGGGAGATTAGGTATGTATGCTTTTGTGGAAAGAGGCCCGACCCACCATCTGATCCGTATCTCACACCACATTCTTGTGGAGAACCATGTGGGAAGCCTCTTGAAAGGGAGGTGTTGGTTAATGGAGGGAGAGGGAGCAAGGAAGATCTTTGCCCTCATGTTTGTGTTCTGCAATGCCATCCAGGTCCATGCCCTCCATGTAAAGCATTTGCACCACCGCGTTTGTGTCCTTGTGGGAAGAAAACTATTACCACACGGTGCTCTGATCGCTCCTCTGTTCTTACCTGTGGTCAACGTTGTGATAAGCTTCTTGAGTGTGGGCGTCATAGGTGTAAACACATTTGCCATGTGGGTCCTTGTGACCCGTGTCAAGTTCTAATCAACGCCTCTTGTTTCTGCAACGGGAAGGCAGAGGTTATTCTTTGTGGGGACATGGCCGTGAAGGGTGAAATTAAAGTTGAAGGTGGTGTATTTTCTTGTGGTTCTAATTGTGGGAAGAAGCTTAGTTGTGGTAATCATGTCTGCAATGAGATTTGTCATCCAGGCAGCTGTGGGGAGTGTGAATTCTTACCAAGCCAGATTAAGACATGCTGTTGTGGGAAAACAAAACTGGAGGAGGAACGACAGAGCTGTCTAGATCCAATACCAACCTGTTCACAATTATGTGACAAGCCTCTTCCTTGTGGGTTGCATCATTGTAGAGAGGCATGTCATTTGGGGGATTGTCCACCATGTTTGGTTCTAGTATCCCAAAAGTGTCGGTGTTGTTCAACTTCTCGAACTGTGGAGTGCTACAAGGCAATGAAGGAGAATGAGTCGTTTACTTGTGAAAGATCTTGTGGGCGGAAAAAAAACTGTGGAAGGCATCGATGTAGTGAACGTTGTTGTCCACTTTCTAATCCAAATAATCGTCTAAATGGGGAGTGGGATCCTCACTTTTGTACCATGCCATGTGGAAAGAAGCTAAGGTGCGGGCAACATGCATGTGAATCACTGTGTCATAGTGGCCATTGTCCACCTTGTCTTGAAACTATCTTCACTGATTTGACATGTGCTTGTGGTAGGACCTCAATCCCTCCTCCATTGCCTTGTGGTACACCCCCTCCCTCGTGTCAACTTCCATGTTCAGTTCCTCAACCTTGTGGCCATTCAGCCTCCCACAGCTGCCACTTTGGAGATTGCCCACCTTGTTCGGTGCCTGTGGCAAAAGAATGTATTGGTGGGCATGTGGTTCTTAGGAATATACCTTGTGGGTCAAAGGATATTAGATGTAATAAACTGTGTGGGAAGACCAGACGGTGTGGGTTACATGCTTGTGGCAGAACATGTCACCCTCCACCTTGTGATGGTCCATCTGGTTGTGACCAAGGTCTCCGAGCTTCTTGTGGTCAAACATGTGGTGCTCCAAGGAGAGACTGCAGGCATACATGTACAGCTGCGTGTCACCCTTCGGCACCATGCCCTGATATAAGATGTGAGTTTTCTGTTACAATTACTTGTTCTTGTGGCCGTATAACGGCAAATGTTCCTTGTGGTGCTGGTAGTGGTAGTGGTAATTATAATGTGGATTCCATACATGAAGCTTCCATAATTCAAAAGTTGCCTGTTCCACTTCAACCAGTGGAAAACAGCAAATTGATTCCCCTTGGACAAAGAAAGCTGGCATGTGATGATGAATGTGCTAAGTTGGAGCGTAAAAAGGTTCTTGCTGATGCTTTTGATGTCACCCCTCCAAACTTGGATTCTCTTCATTTTGGTGAGAACTCCACTACTGCTGAATTGCTCTCAGACATGCTCAGGCGTGATCCTAAGTGGGTTTTGTCTGTGGAGGAGAGATGCAAATTTTTAGTTCTTGGCAAGAGCAGAGGAGTAACCCATGGTTTGAAAGTCCATGTTTTCTGTCCTATGCTGAAGGATAAGAGAGATGCAGTGAGGGTTATTGCTGATAGATGGAAGTTGGCGGTGAGTGCTGCTGGTTGGGAGCCAAAGCGATTTGTCATAATTCATGTGACCCAGAAGTCAAAGGCTCCTCCCCGGGTGCTTGGGGTTAAGGGTACTACAACGGTAAATGCAACTTTCCCTCCACAATTCGATCCCTTAGTAGACATGGATCCCCGTCTTGTTGTCTCCTTTCCGGACTTACCAAGAGAAGCCGATATAAGTGCTTTAGTCTTGAGGTTTGGCGGTGAATGTGAACTTGTTTGGTTGAATGATAAAAATGCATTGGCTGTTTTCCATGATCCTAGCCGAGCTGCGACTGCAATGAGGAGGTTGGATCATGCAACAACTTATCATGGCGCTGTGGTGGTTGTACCAACTGCTGGGGCATCAGCAACATCGGCAGCAACTAATGCATGGGGAGGAGCTGGAACGCTGAAAGAAGGAGGAGCGCTGGCAGCATTGAAGGGGAATTCATGGAAAAAGGCTGTGGTTCAAGAGCCTGGCTGGAGAGAAGATTCTTGGGGTGATGAAGAGTGGACTACTGGTTCTGCTAATCTCCAGCCTTCTGCCTGGACGAGAGAAACACCTAAAGCCCCAATCACTGCTTCATTGAATCGGTGGAGTGTCTTAGACCAAGAATCATCTTCGAATTCAGCTGCTGAGTCCATTAGAACTGAAGTTTCTCGGAAACAATCAGCAAGTTCATCTTCTGGCCCAAAGCTGGAATCTGAATCCGGTGGTTCTGTTCCACGACAGCATCAAGGAAATGATAATGCAACAGAAGTTTCTGAAGTAGTAGATGATTGGGAGAAAGCTTATGAATGATAAAAGGGATCACATTCAGCAAACGCTTTTTTTCTTTTTTTGAGATGTCATTTTGTTGAAAAGAAATGGACAAGATTGCTTGACCTCTGGGCCTGGCTTATAAATTTTGGCCTGTTCAGGCAATTCCCCCATTTCCGGTCAATGTCCTCTCTCTGCGCCCCCCCCCCCCCCCCAAATTTTTTTTCTCTCTTTCGATTCCAACTCCTTATATACATCATTGAAGTGATAGTATCATCCCCGGCCAGAATTTGGTGTTCGCTTACTCTTAACGTAATCGATTTGCCCGAAAAATATTTGACCAGTCATATTATATTAGTTATGCTTCAGCACGCATTTGAAGCGTATCTATTTTAATGTATAGGATCTTAAAACGTCGCTTTCAGCTTGACATTACCGGCAAATTGAAAGATAATTTTTACTATTCAATAAATGAGCTCTTCAGGCGAATATGGGGCAGGTGATGTCGCGTCATTAACCTCCTGTTTTCTTTATTGATTTATGTTTCCTTACTTACCTGTGCATATCCCTTGATTGTTTTTCTCTCTATCGCGTCTTCTGGCTTGCACCTTGATCAAAATCACGTACATAACAAACAGTGCCTGTAAATGGAAATAAATAAAAGGGGAAGTTTATAACTTCAAGAAATCGTATGATTTGTTCTGAATTAGTGATTGGCTTAGACGGTAAAAGAAAATATGAGTTTTCTCGTTGGCTTAGATTTGCTTCTCGCAGAGTATTATGGAAGTAAGATTATGGTCATTTAAGAGACTTCCTTCATTCTACAATCTTTAGAAATGAAAAAAAAAAAAAATCAAAAGGATTTAGTCCCGACAATTTATATCTACTCTTAAAGCAAATGATCTGATTTGTTTTCGCTTAATTACTATTCATAAAACCTCGAGAGGTACAATAAAGAAGTTTCCATAAGATGCTCTGATGGCAGCATATGCAGCAATCAGACCACATGTGCGCTTGTTCACACTAGTGACCATTCCCTGACGGAAATCCATGTGACGCTTATTGTGGCTATCAATTTCCCTTTTCAATCATTTTGGTTCATAATTTACTAGTCAATTTTATCTTTATTATAATGCATAAAATATTATGTGCATCAAAATAAAAAATAAAAAAAATTAAAATATTATCCCTCACCTCCCCTGTTTCCCTCTCTCTGTCTGCATGAGATATTCTGTTGTCATTGTCACTTCGGCATGCCTAGGCTGCTACGATGCCACCTAACATGAAATAATATAAAAATATATATATTTTGAAGGAAAGAGTGGCTTGGCTCAGATTGTGTGCTGAGACAAGCCAAGTCACGGGATCAACAAGTGAATATCACTATGTGAGATATCTCTGTTTTTCAATGACTTTGGATATTGGGTTTGTAGGGGCCTTTTAAGCTTGGTTTACTCCGTATTCTCCTCTCAAAAGCATTGATTGAATCGCTCGTCATAAATATTTCTGCCCATTTGCTCGTCTTGTAACTTCTTTTCATAATCAAGTTCAAGCGTATGGTCTGCTTTATCACTTCGTGTTTATGATTATGGATTCTCGGCTGCATCCTGATGCATATTTTGATGAGGTTAAGGTAAAAACTCTTTCTTTGATCTTATGTGCCATCTAAAAAGATAACCAATTGCTTGAATAGAGCTTTTTGGGTGGATTTTACCTCGTGTTTATTGTTCAAGATTAGTTGAACTTTGTTCCTGTGATAGCTGCTGGAGAAAGATTGAAGAAAATACAATACGCCAGACATATACTTCGTTTTCAACCTTATGACTTATAAATCTCTGGCCCTTTGGCATTCAAGGTTGCACTCTCAAAATGTGTTAGGATTTTTGGAGATTCTGGAAATAGAGATGGTTTAGTTTTTGTAGGATCAAAAGTAGTAAAACTTCTGTACGTTCAGCTTTTGTCTCCGTGACCCCAGTCAATCCAAGATTGATGAAAAAAAGTCATCTTGGCTTTGAGATGGACCGCTATTATAAAGTGTTTTTTTTTTAGCCTTTTCTTGTCCTAAGTTATTTTATAATAGCTAATGATTTTTGGCCTTGAAGACTTGCGGCTTGATGGCTATTGTGCTCTGCACTAAAATGCAAGTTGCTAGTTCGAATAGGCAGAAACCGAAAAAGCTAATGACTTTTGAAGAAGCAATCAGGGATGTGATCCTTCTGATGATAAAATGTTCCTGTCTGAAAGATCTTATGCAGTGTTTTTTTCCCCTATCCATTTCTCTAAATACACATCGTGCATTTACTTGATTGATAAATAAAGGAAATCCGACCCCATTCCTATCTTCTTACTTTGGTAGAGTATTGTACATCTGAAAGTCAAAGGCTCCTAGCCTTTGGGTGTCTTATTCTGCGCAGGTAAACAATAGACTCGAATAAAAACAGCTCTCTCTCTCTCTGTTTTTTTTTTTTTTTTGGTGATCTTAAGATCACATAACTCTATCATTCAACAAAGTTTAGTAGGTAATATCGACTTTCCCAGATATAAGTAAACAAGATCTAAGTTTTGAAGTTACGTTATGCTTTCTGTTTTGAACCGCCAGCATTGGAGGGATCTTAGATTTGCCTACTTCGAATCAATAAGGAAATACATGTTGCTTTTGCAAATTCTATGATCTTGACTAATTGATCAGAGAGAGGTAATGCTGTTACCAATAGGTGAATTCATAGATTTTAAAATGAACGAAGGAAAATCAAAGGATTCTTAGTTACAGTGTTAACACCATGAAAGCCACAGTATATTGATCCATGGGCCACTTGTGCTTGGGGATGAATTTATGCATTCACATTTTCTTTATATGCACAACCATCACAAAGAGCAAGGTCTCTGGTGAAGATATAGTTAATGCAGTTCCACTGATAAGTGATCAGCAGTTCTTGTCATGGTGCATAATTTCCCCAATATATTCAGCACCAAATTATTCTATGCATGCTGTGTTAAAAAAAAGAAAGATAAAATTGTGGAACTTCAGGGGCGGAGTTATATTTTTGTCAAGCACACCTGGTTTAGAGCACTAAATCTCATTTGATATGAAGGGAGTCTTAGACTTTCTTGTTCAACCCAGTCAAGCATTTAACAGCATAATTCTGTTTCAAAGAAATCTTCTATATCAGTGTGCATTGAACAGTAAGTTGTCTGCGTATAAGTATTCAGCAAAACAGGATTGACTCCATGGTTTGTCAATATTTACAATCTCGTGTTGCTTTAATGTTTTATTCTATCTGTGTTAAAGATGCCAAAACTACATTTGAATTATGCAAGTTCTTTTTCTACTTGTCATAACCAATACCGTTTCAATTTTCTTCAGAAGAAAACATGGAAGCAAACTATTCTCCTGTCTTCTCAAATCGTTGGAGTAGTTTATGGTCAAATAAGCACTGCACCCTTGTATGTTTTTGGGACTATGCATCCCGGGGATGTGGATTCAAAGGATGTTGTTTACGAACTCTTTTCATTCATATTCTGGACTCTAACTGTCATTTCCTTACTGAAGTATGCCTTCATAATGCTGAAAGTTGATAATGATGGGGAAGGTAACTGATTATCTCCATAAACCATACAAATTTTGACAGAATAGAGCCTTCAAAATTTGACTTCTCATGGCAAAACTTTTTTAGGTGGCACTTTTGCGCTATACTCACTCTTGTGTAGACACGCAAAAGTTGGCCTGCTCCCGAGTGATAGAAGCACTGATGAGGTTATGCATTATGAGAAGAGTCCCTCTAACAGGAAGACGGATTCAAGGGCTCGAAGGGCCATTGAGAAGCACAAAAGCTGTCACTATTTGCTATTATCATTGGCTCTCTTTGGATCTTGTATGACTATCGGTGATGGGGTGCTCACTCCAGCACTTTCTGGTACACAAGCCTTATTCGCACTTTAATTTGCTAGAAGTAATTACTTGATTCAAGAGTTTTCTGATTTTTCTTGGGTAATCAAGTTATTTGGCTTCAATAACTTGGTTTATTTTTGGCTTCTTACCAGCCTTATCAGCTTCAAAGGGTGTTGAATGGTCCTTGGCAGATTTGTCGTGCTTATGTAAGAGCTAGGACCGAGGCTAGAAATTAAATCTAAATTTTTGTAGGCTTTATCATTCAATTGCTGGAATTAATTTTTTTTTAACCTTGTTGTCTATGACCAGTTTCCTCTTCACATCATTCTCAGCATTCAGTGCCAGAGGGTATTAAAAAATGTGAGTTCTTTCCATGTTCGTAGATATCTCAATTGGAATAATGTGCAGTTTCTTAAGCATATATTAACAATATATGTATCTGATTGACCATGCTTTCAGAACATGCTAATGACCCGTTTGCATTTAGCACATTTTGGCTTTATTAACCAGCCCTCATTACGTCATTTGTTCCAAGTTCTCACATATTATAGGATTTCCAAATATCCCAACCAAGCTTGATAACTTATTAACCAGCCCTTATTACATCATTTGTTCCAAGTTCTCACATATTATAGGATTTCCAAATTCTTTCAAATATCCCAACCAAGCTTGATAACTTCAGGGACGTCCCATGGGGTGAGAAAGCCATATATATTTTAACTCAATATTTGTCATACCTGATATCTTGTTCAACTTCTGCTCGACTCACTGCAGATGTACCTGTTCCCTCTGCATGTGTCATATTGGTTGGCCTTTTCGTGATGCAGCCTTGTGGAACGCGCAAAATTGGGTTCATGTTTGCTCCAATAATTTTTGTTTGGCTCTTATTTGTTGCTGGAGTAGGGGTGTATAATATTTTCCAATGGGATGTGGAAATCATCTATAAGATATCCCCACTATACATGTTAAGATTCATCAGAAATATTGATCGTCCCAGATGGAGGTTGCTAGGGAGCGTGATTTTATGTGTAGCAGGTTGATGTCTTCTCCATAGAATTGTGAAAACATAACTCATGGATTAAAATATAGAACTATACAGTGATTTGAATTTCTGTCAAATTACAATAACTTCCATCGCTATATGATAAGTTCCTTGATCTGCTTGTCTGCAGGATCAGAGGCTATGTTTGCTGATCTAGGTCATTTCTCAAAGAAATCAATTAAGGTTCTATCTACAATCTCTTTTCTGTAATCTTCATGCTAAGAGTGACTGAAATTATTGTAACTTAGACATGGTGCCTCTGCTGCAGATAACATTTATTTGCTTGATCTACCCACTTCTTGTTTTAAGCTATGCGGGTCAGGCTGCATATATCTCCAAGAACTTGGGAACTGAAGACTTCATTCATCTTAGTGGATCTATGCCCGGTAAGCTGGTAAAGTGCTTTAATTTCAAGACATTTGTTTGTTTATCCAATTAAATATTAGTGCAGCTAAAAATATTGCTTGGTGGTTTCAGGACACTGCAATCATATCTTCACAATACTATCCCTATTTGCTTCAGCTGTTGGAAGCCAAGCAACGATAACAGCCACTTTTTCCATAATTAACCAGTGCCTGGCTCTAAATTGCTTCCCCAGAGTAAAAGTTATTCACACATCAAAGAAGATACTTGGACAGATTTACATCCCAGATATAAACTGGATATTGATGATTCTCAGTCTCACTGTCACTATTGGTTTCCGAGACCTGGTGAAAATTGGTAATGCGACAGGTACGCTATTTTATTCCCATCTTATGCTTCTCCTGGAAAATTCTTGACTTTTATTAGTGATGGAAAAGTAACCTTCCCTCTCACATATCCCCGTATGCAATCATTCTTGTGTTTGATTATCAAACTTGAGTCGGTTATTCCCGATGAAAAAAAGGAAGCTCTTGAAATAATAAAAGTAAACTGTTATATCAGTTCTTGTGACCAAAGCTGAGTCTAGAAAACTTTCTGATGAGAAGGTTAATGACCTTGTCTTGATACTTGTTAAATATCTCTCTTTGACAGCTTTGGCTATAATTAGTGGAATGCTGGTAACAACCAGTCTGATGTCACTCATCATTGCTCTGTATTGGGAGAAGAATTTGATCATCTCTGCATGCTTTCTTATTTGTTTTGGCTCCCTTGAAGCTGCATATCTTTCAGCATGTCTGCTACAATTTCACAGGGGAGCATGGTATCTATTTGTTCTCTTGGTGGTGACCATGACAATTATGATTGCGTGGCATTATGGAACTATGAAGAAGTATGAGTTTGATATAGAGAACAAGGTGTCCACTGAATGGCTCATAGATGTTAGTCCAAACCTCAGCATTTCCAGAGTACCAGGAATTGGCTTCATTTACACTGACATCTTAGCAGGAATCCCTGCTTTCTTTTCACATTTCATCACTAATCTTCCTGCATTTCATCAAATTCTGATATTGGTGTCCTTTAAGTCTCTACCTGTGCCTTATGTCCCAGAAAGTGAAAGGTATCTCATAGGCAGGATTGGTCCAAAAGATTACAAAATTTACCGATGCATTGTCAGATATGGATACTGTGATCATGTTAGGGACACGGATGATTTTGAAGAGCAGATAATACGTTCTATTGGGGAGTTCATTAATGTTGAACAGAGTGATATTGAATCCATGGATTCCCCACATAGAAGGATGATCATCATTGGAAATTCATCATCATCACAGGGAAATGCTTTAGTTCCTCTAGAGGATCTTGAATCAACCGAGGGACCAAGCCTAGCAAGCAGCGAATCTCAGATAAGTCCAGTTGCTAGTCCTCCTCCTTCTGCTAGGAGAAAAAAGGTCAGATTCATGTTGCCTGCAAACAGTCCTAAAATGCAGGCATCAGTGAGGAAGGAGCTCTTAGAGCTAATCGATGCTCGGGAAAGTGGTAGTGCCTATTTCCTGGGACAATCTCATTTAGTGGTTCGTGATGGCTCCAACATTCTGAAGAGATTCCTAATCATGACATACCGTTTGAGCGAAAAGAATTGTCGTGAGCCTCCAGTGGCACTGAAGATTCCTCATGCTGCTCTTGTAGAAGTTGGTATGGTCTGTACTATATAAGCTGAAGAAGTGAATTCAGTTTTACTCATCATACACACATACAAGGGGAAGATGAAGGTTGAGAAAATAAAAGGGAATGGATATAGGTAACAAAAGAAACGTATTGATATTATATGTGAAAGATGAAAAATCATATTACGTGCTCTTAGTTGCATGGATAATCATAGAAAGAATTTTAGAGTCCTTTATAGATCCCCACCTTATATGTAAGTTGAACTGATACGGTTACCTTTCTGTCCATATCTTCCCTGATCTTTTCCTTCTATGCTTTCTAGCAGTTACATAAAAAATCTGCTTACTCAACACATATTTCCTAGTTTTGATTTGTGAGACTTTGCAGTTTGAACCTTTAAAGGAAAACTTTTTATGAAGCTTTGCCGTTTGAAATCAACTAAGCCTTTCAAAAGCGTGTCTTAGTTTTGTTAAGATTTACAGAAATAGCGGAAGTTTTGTTTTAGTTGCTTGTTATGGTTAATAAGCCATAATAAGCACAGTCCACTCTCAAGTTGTAACCAACCTTAAATACATCTATTAATGATATCAGAAAGAATTAGTTAGTCGGATTCATTTTAGTCGGATTCATTTTAATTGTTCTTAATGTTTGGGCTGAGATGCCTGAGCATAAGATTTGTACTAGAGAACAACTATATCTGCAGAAACTGTGCATTAATGATTCCTTTTAGTACCAGCCTTTCAATATGTTTTGGCACTAAAAAACTAGTAAAGTTATAACAAAATAAAAATGATTTAGAGTAAAATTAATTGAGGAGACAAGTGCTACCGCTATGATATATCTGCATAGACCAACACAAACACAATAATGGGGTGCCATGTGGGGCAAGCTTATTATTATTGAATTGAAGAAGACTTTATATATTTATAGGACTGTAGATCCACAGTGTTGTACTATATATGGATGAAGCTGGAGCAGGGCCCTCAATTATGGTACTTTACTATTTAGTGGAGAGATAGTTCTCTTCATAAACAGTAACATCTGTGATGATTTGTAGTCTTGTTGTGCTTGTCCATATTTGCAACACATAAAAGGCTCAGCAACACTTTATACAAACACGTTCGTCTTTTGCCAATTTATATGATTGTAATATTTCCTATACTATTTCAATATAGAAGACATTACATGACACATGTCCTTCCTTCTGCTATAAAAATTGCAGGGAAATTATACAGAAATACACACAAAAATTAAGTTCCTTTTTGAAATAACACTGAGTTCCAAAAAGTTTACTTTCATGTAATGCAATTGCAGTACAAAAGAAAAGAATAAACCTCAAATTTTCAACTACATCAAAAGCAAAGGGGAAGATTTGGACAAAAGAATTCTGAAAACTAGACCCTGGTTAATTGGCTTAACAAAAAATGAATCAATTTATCAAATGAAGATTAATAAAGTGTTGTGATCATATATTCCACAAGAAAGCGTTCGAATATTCTTGGAATCCTAAATCTCTACCACAACAGCATTGTGCTAAAAATAGATAGTCACACAAGTAAAGTATACCTCACATTAACCAAATTGACTGGAGTTAGATTTATAGAAGAAATTAGTGCCTCACAACATGACAGCTCAAAATTTAAATATAAAAATATGCCACACATTTCGCTCCAAATATTACTCTGTTTCTGTTTATAAAGTTACTTGTGAGAAAAAAGTTTGTTCCTGTTATAAGACAATTAATGAGTTTTTTTTCAATTTTATCTTTGTTAACTTAATAAATGCATAAAGAGAGATAAAGCAAATAGATAAGAGAGAATATAAAACATAGTTTTAATACCCTTCCTTTAATAAGAACACGTGCCAAAAAAAATATTAATTTAATATATTTCTTAGTTTGTAGGCTTGGATCACAAGTGACTTATAAATATGAACAAAGTAATATATTTATGCCTTTACAACATCAAATTAGTACAAAGAAAATCTGCGGGTCAAAAAAAAAAAAGTACAAAGAAAATCAAGTCCGTGGATTCTTTTTAGATCTGAAGAGCTCAGTGCTAGGTTAATTTACAAGTATTTTTGCAAAAACTTTTCTGAGACACATGAGCTTCTTTAAAATTCAAAGAAAAAGGCGAGTCGCAATTTCCCAAAAAAAAAACATGTCTTTAGATTTATTTATGGTGGATATCTGTGGAGGTACTTTATGACCATGCCTCTGTAAAGGAAACAGAAAAGAACAAGCTTCTGATAAAAGAGAAAGCAAACAAAGCGAACAGTTGGAGTCTTGGCCCGTTCGGTTGGACACTTAAGATGAAGATTTATGAATGAAAGAATCAATGGCTCCACCAGTAACACCATATATGTTTGACAGTTGAAACCAGTTTTTAAGAGAAGTGAGAAGGAAGGGAAAAAGGGGGAATTTCATAAGAAGATAAATTTTGAGTTAAGAATGTGTTTCATTAGTAAGAAGAAAAATATTATATCATGATTCTTTTTCATTAGAAGTTTGGTGTAAAGCAGCGTAATCATAGATATACAGTTTCAATGTAAAATACAAAACTAATATTTATATAGAGAAATGACATTTAATTTAAATATATAAAAATAATACTAACTCCAGTCTTAAATATTATAGCTAGTCGGAGGTTTATTTATTTATTTCTCAAAATAAACTCTAGTGATTAGACATGTTAAAATATTTTTATTATAATTTACGTGATTAACAATAATATTTTATGAAAGATATTATTATTATTTATTATAAATAACTAAATCATTAATTTTTTAAATATTTATAAATTAATTATTTAGTTTTTATATTAAAAACAAGAGATAGATGAAGGGGAAATCACAAATAAAGACCCTTGAATTAGCAAAATCACTCTATGGTCACCTGAATATGCTAAATTACTATGAGGGACCTGGTCTCAAATTGTAATTATGAAATCATGGTCAAATTACCAAAATACCCCTCTTTAAATTTTTTTTTTTTAAAAAAAGAAAGCCACTCCTCACCGGAATCCGGCCACCGGCGCCGGAGCTCCGGCGGCCGCTTCCGGCCACTGTCGGCGGCCGGACGCTAGGGTCCGGCCGCCGGAGCTCCGGCGCCGGCGGCCGCTTCCGGCGGTCTTCCTTTGTTTTTTTTTTGAAACTTTTTTTTTTTTAATTGGGGGGAAGTGAGGTTGGGGGGATTTGATCCCCCAACCTAATGCTTCCAAAATAAGGAATGACCATGAGCCAACAAATTTTTGTTAACATTATGATGCAAAAAAAATATAAGTTAAATCATTTACTCTTGTTCCAGGTGAACAACAATACATTTGGAAAATAACAAGTTCTGATTGTAAAATAACACGTCTGGAATAAAAATTTAACAATATGTTTTTTTTATACAATAAATTTTGGTGCAGGAAATAACAACAATACATTTTAAAAATAACAAGTTCTGATTATACAATAACAAGTTTGGGATTAAAATTTAATAACACGTTTTTTTAAACAATACACTTTGTTTCAAGTGATAACAACAATACATTTGGAAATAACAAGTTCTGATTGTAAAATAACATGTCTGGAATAAAAATTTAACAATATGTTTTTTTATAACAATAAATTTTGTTGCAGGTAATAACAACAATACATTTAAAAATAACAAGTTCTGATTATACAATAACAAGTTTGGATTAAAAATTAATAACACGTTTTTTTTATAACAATACACTTTGTTTCAAGTGATAACAACAATACATTTAAAAATAACAAGTTCTGATTATAAGATAATAAGTCTAGGATTAAAATTTAACAACACGTTTTTTTATAACAATTAATTTATTATACTTTTAAAAAATAAATTATTTATAACTTATAAAAAATATTTTAATATATTTATTTCTCTAAAAAAAATCTTTTTAATCTGTATATCTATACAACTCATTAAATCAAACTACTTCTTATAAATTATAAAGTATTTATAATAAGGCATTTTTTATTTATTAATCATAGTATAAATTTAATCATTTCATTCTTTAAATATTAAAAATAGTTTTTATATTTAAGAATAAAATAGTATTTTTAATTATAAATTAGAGATAAATTTCATTTATAAATTTAAGCAGTCAAAAAGTATTTTTAATCCACAATAAATTGTACTTTTTATAATTTATAAGAAGTAGTTGATTTATAATAAGTGTATAGATAATAGATTAAAAAAATTTTTAAAAAAATTAAAAAAGTGTGTTGCCATTTTCCCTAAATTTTATTTAAAATTTGAACAATAAAAAAGTATTTTTAATCTATAAAAAAATTATACTTCAAGTTCTGATTATAAATTGGAGATAAAAATTATTTTTTTTAGCAAATTAAATAGATTACAAGTACTTTTTATAAGTTATAAATAATTTATTTTCCAAAAGTATAAAATAATTAATTGTTATAAAAAAAAGGTGCTGTTGAATTTTAATTCCAGACTTGTTATTTTATAATTAGAACTTGTTATTTCCAAATGTATGTTGTTATCACTTGAAACAAAGTGTGTGTTATAAAAAAATATGTTGTTAATTTTAATCCCAGACTTATTATTTTATAATCAGAACTTGTTATTTTTAAATGTATTGTTGTTATCACTTGAAATAAAGTGTGTTGTTATAAAAAAAAACGTGTTGTTAAATTTTAATCCCAAACTTGTTATTTTATAATCAGAACTTGTTATTTTTAAATGTATTGTTGTTATTGCCTGCAACAAAATTTATTGTTATAAAAAAAACATATTGTTAAATTTTATTCCAGACGTGTTATTTTACAATCAGAACTTGTTATTTCCAAATGTATTGTTGTTATCACCTGGAACAAGAGTAAATGAGTTAACTTATATTTTTTTTGCATCATAATGTTAACAAAAATTTGTTGGCTCAATGATTCCTTATTTTGGGAAGCATTAGGTTGGGGGATCAAATCCCCCCAACCTCACTTCCCCCCAATTAAAAAAAAAAAAACAGTTTAAAAAAAAAACAAAGGAAGACCGCCGGAAGCGGCCGCCGGCGCCGGAGCTCCGGCGGCCGGACTCCGGCGTCCTGCCGCCGACAGTGGCCGGAAGCGGCCGCCGGAGCTCCGGCGCCGGTGGCCGGATTCCGGTGAGGAGTGGCTTTCTTTTAAAAAAAAAAAAAAATTAAAGAGGGGTATTTTGGTAATTTGACCATGATTCATAATTACAATTTGAGACCAGGTCCTCATAGTAATTTAGCATATTCAGGTGATCATAGAGTGATTTTGCTAATTCAAGGGTCTTTATTTGTGATTTCCCCTAAGAGAATAGTAGTAATAATACATAGTTAGAAAGCTATAAAACTTAGGGAAATCACAAATAAAGACCCTTGAATTAGCAAAATCACTCTATGGTCACCTGAATATGCTAAATTACTATGAGGGACCTGGTCTCAAATTGTAATTATGAAATCATGGTCAAATTACCAAAATACCCCTCTTTAATTTTTTTTTTTTTTAAAAAGAAAGCCACTCCTCACCGGAATCCGGCCACCGGCGCCGGAGCTCGGCGGACGCTCCGGCCACTGTCGGCGGCAGGACGCCGGAGTCCGGCCGCCGGAGCTCCGGCGCCGGCGGCCGCTTCCGGCGGTCTTCCTTTGTTTTTTTTTAAATGTTTTTTTTTTTTTTAATTGGGGGGAAGTGAGGTTGGGGGATTTGATCCCCCAACCTAATGCTTCCCAAAATAAGGAATGACCATTGAGCCAACAAATTTTTGTTAACATTATGATGCAAAAAAAAATATAAGTTAACTCATTTACTCTTGTTCCAGGTGATAACAACAATACATTTGGAAATAACAAGTTCTGATTGTAAATAACACGTCTGGAATAAAAATTTAACAATATGTTTTTTTTATAACAATAAATTTTGTTGCAGGCAATAACAACAATACATTTAAAAATAACAAGTTCTGATTATAAAATAACAAGTTTGGAATTAAAATTTAACAAACACGTTTTTTTTTATAACAACACTTTATTTCAAGTGATAACAACAATACATTTAAAAATAACAAGTTCTGATTATAAAATAATAAGTCTGGGATTAAAATTTAACAACATGTTTTTTTATAACAACACACTTTGTTTCAAGTGATAACAACAATACATTTGGAAATAACAAGTTCTAATATAAAAATAACAAGTCTGGAATTAAAATTCAACAGCACTTTTTTTATAACAATTAATTATTTTATACTTTTGGAAAAAATTATTTATAACTTATAAAAAGTACTTGTAATCTATTAATTTGCTAAAAAAATAATTTTTATCTCCAATTATAATCAGAACTTGAAGTAAATTTTTATAGATTAAAAACTTTTTTATTGTTCAAATTTTTAAATAAAATTTAGGGAAATGGCAACACACTTTTTTAATTTTTTTTAAAAAAATTTTAATCTATATATCTATACAACTTATTATAAATCAAACTACTTCTTATAATTATAAATAGTACAATTTATTGTGGATTAAAAATACTTTTGACTGCTTAAATTTAAATGAAATTTATCTCTAATTTATAATTAAAAATACTATTTTATTCTTTAAATATAAAAACTATTTTTAATATTTAAAGAATGAAATGAATAAAATTTATACTATGATTAATAAATCAAAAATGCCTTATTATAAAATACTTATAATTTATAAGAAGTAGTTTGATTTATAATGAGTTGTATAGATATACAGATTAAAAAGTATTTTTTTAGAGAAATAAATATATTAAAATATTTTTTATAAGTTATAAATAATTTATTTTTAAAAGTATAAAATAATTAATTGTTTAAAAAAACGTGTTGTTAAATTTTAATCCTAGACTATTATCTTATAATCAGAACTTGTTATTTTTAAATGTATTGTTGTTATCACTTGAAACAAAGTGTATTGTTATAAAAAAAACGTGTTATTAATTTTAATCCCAAACTTGTTATTGTATAATCAGAACTTGTTATTTTTAAATGTACTGTTGTTATTACCTGCAACAAAATTTATTGTTATAAAAAAAATATTGTTAAATTTTTATTCCAGACATGTTATTTTACAATCAGAACTTGTTATTTCCAAATGTATTGTTGTTATCACTTGAAACAAAAGTGTATTGTTATAAAAAAAAAACGTGTTATTAAATTTTAATCCCAAACTTGTTATTGTATAATCAGAACTTGTTATTTTAAATGTATTGTTGTTATTGCCTTGCAACAAAGTATTGTTATAAAAAAAAGATATTGTTAAATTTTATTCCAGACGTGTTATTTTACAATCAGAACTTGTTATTTCCAAATGTATTGTTGTTATCACTGGAACAAGAGTAAATGGTTAACTTATATTTTTTTTTTGCATCATAATGTTAAAAAAAATTTGTTGGCTCAATGGTCATTCCTTAATTTGGGAAGCATTAGGTTGGGGGATCAAATCCCCCCAACCACTTCCTCCAATTTAAAAAAAAAACAGTTTCAAAAAAAAAACAAAGGAAGACCGCCGGGAAGCGGCCGCCGGCGCCGGAGCTCCGGCGGCCGGACCCCAGCGTCGCCGACGGACAGTGGCGGGTGGAGGAAGCGGCCGCCGGAGCTCCGGCGCCGGTGGCCGGATTCCGGTGAGGAGTGGCTTTCTTTTTTTAAAAAAAAAATTTAAAGAGGGGTATTTTGGTAATTTGACCATGATTTCATAATTACAATTGAGACCAGGTCCCTCATAGTAATTTAGATATTCAGGTGACCATAGAGTGATTTTGCTAATTCAAGGGTCGGTCCCTCATAGTAATTTAGATATTCAGGTGACCATAGAGTGATTTTTGCTAATTCAAGGGTATGCTTCAAGTTAATGCTACGAAAAAAGTGCATGCGCTTAGCATTACTGAATTGCGGTGGTTATGTCAGTTTAGGGACAATAATGCCCCTTGACGGAAGATTTTTTTCATTAGACGTGCAACGTTTCCATCCACTCTTAATTTATAAACTTTAAATTTAGAAAAAGATATGGGCTATTTATAAGTTTCAATTTGATATTTGTTTTAATATTTAATATTTTTTTATTTTTATCTTTAATTATTTATTTATTTTCTCTCCTTTATTCTAGTCCTTTTATTATATTTCTCACACATTCTTTTTCATTATTTGTCTCATTTATTATAAGCGCATATTTAGAAACAAAATATATTTTTAACCTATTTATTATTTCTAACTAATTTTGACTAATAGTTCGTTATCCGCAAATTAGTTGTATAAAACTATAATAAGGATATTAGTCAAACCAGGGAGACTTTTGTAAAACTAAACAATCAATGTTACCAATAAATAGTTTAATTAGATAAATAAATACTGGTTAGTGCAAAATCTAAAAGCAAAAAGGTTTAAACCTATTTAATGGGTGGAAAAGGAAGGGGTAAAGCAGGACAAGAAAAAGAAAATGAGAGGGAGGCCATTTCTCGAGAAAGGCCTCTCTGACCCCTTTCCCCCATTGTCCCTTCACCCTTCCCATGCAAATTTCTCCCCTTCGCTTTCTTCCAAACTTAGTACAATCTTCTTCCACTGTTCACCGACCGTACCACTCATCCATCCCTCGCACTGCCCTCTCTCACTTACATTTTATATATACATATATATTCTATCCAGACACACAAGATCATATATATGGTATGCCAAAGGGTACTTTGCGTATGCTCAAATATGGATATGGAATCTGAGAGGCTTCACAGTGCTGAGAACAGTGAACAAGGTTTAGAAAAGGACGATGTCCTCAAGAGAAGAATCTCTAGCCATCCTCTCTATGAACTCCTAGTTCAAGCTCACTTGCAGTGTTTGAAGGTCTCTCTCTCTCTCTCTCTCTCTCTCTCACCTTCCTAGTGCATCGTTTATATTCATACTGTACAGAGTTTGTCTCTCATTTCATGATTTCTTGAAATAATCCTCTGGTCCTCCTAGCTGTTTTTGTGTCTCACTTGCAAAGAAATCACAGAGATATTGGATTGTCTATTCACAGATGATCAAGGCAAAAGGCTATCTTAAAACTAGCTAGGCATTTTGTTGTAATTTATGTTACATATATGCATTTGAATGTTCAGATTGGTTGTTAATGGAAAGAAAGAATAATGATTACCAGTAAAAATGAACTGGTCACTTCATAAGTTATTTCAGTTTCATTGTGTAGAGCAGAAAACAAATTCATGATTAATCAGTTTTTCTCTTTGTTCCAGGTAGGTGAAATTTCCGACTTGGAGAGAGCGCTGGAGATGGATCAGAGCTAATTATGAACAGGCAAAGCTTGGACGTATTCAGCGAGCCAGAGCTTGATCTCTTCATGGTATGACTTCTGCAATTCCCAGTCTCTCTATCTCTGTCTCTTCTCCTTGCTCTGTCCTTCTCAGAGCGGTCTCAGTTTTTACACAGAAGCCATTATATTGAAGAGCGGTCTCAGTTTTTTACACAGAAGACATTATATTGAATGCTTGAGAGATCTGACTGAGAGATGTACTACAGTTCAGGGAATCCCATGGAAAAAAGAGAGACAAAGAGCATCAAGATGGCTTTGTTAATTTCTTACATTGATGGAAACCTCTCATGGAATCCCAACATGTTCATGAAAAATGACTTCTCTGATGAATGTGCATAGTTTTTTGTTCCAACTCTATCACCAGTCTGTGTCCTCAAGGGCTCACTCGCCTTTATTATAAATGCTACAATTAATCTCCTCGGTGATCTATGTTGCTTCCTGTTCAGAAACAAAACATGACAAAATACAACTTTTTTTTAATTGACAATGTCTATTTTACTTAGCTAATAGCCTTAACCTGATACAAATGGCATCCTTAACTCTTAGACTTGAGTTTAACAGAAGCATCCTATTACCGGTCTCACGTCGGGAAGTCTCATAAGTCTGATGTAATTTTTAAGTCAAAGGGACTCTCTTGGCTAGTCTTTTGGGATCAAACTTTTTCTTTGAACTTGTGTTTATAATAAAGCAGGTGTTCACGGAGAATCACTGATGAAAGTTTATTATTTTTCCATATATGAATATTGAAAGGAAGCATATTGCAAGGCGTTGGGGAAGCTGAAGGTAGATATGGAGGAACCACAACAAAAGGTGATGGCTTTCATAAACAACATGCATTCACAGTTAAGGAGCTCACTTTGCCTGGTCATCACCCACCTGCTGCGTCGTCTCCCACAACTTCTTCTGCTCACTGCAATATTCTTCAAAGTGATTGATTCTTCACTTTAGAATTTAAATGAGAGCTTCACTTTTCTTAGTGTGGTTGTTATTATGATTAATGTGTTCGAATCTCCTAGCTAGGCTAATAGCTTATTATTTAAAGCCTCTGTTATTTCCCATTTGGCAAAGCTGATTCTGTTTAAAGCAGCCATATATGATATTAATTAAATGGGAATGATTGTGGTTTATATGGGGTTGTTATATTACAATGAGTTACAACTTACAAATACCCAAAAAACAAAAAGAAAGAAAAAAATCAACTGTCTTAATTCTTTTTTCTTAGAATACAAAGATTTGATTCTCTAAAACTTTTAAGTATTCTTTTAAATTTGATATGTCGTAAAGTTGTCCTTTTTTTTATCTAATTTCTCGCGAAGGAGATATTTCTCAACTTGATTTTTTTCTCAATTTAGCTTATCATAGCATTGTTTTCTCAATGGGATCCTTTGCATATATTTTTTGGATAGGGATTCTTTATACATAAGTATTCTCATTTTGAATAGTAAAACTCCTATATTGCATGAAATTTGAAAAATAAGCCACATTATTTATACTTAGAATAATGGGGATGATTTTTTATTATATTTGAATTGAATATTTATATTTGCTCTTAATAAAATTAACAGTCTACATATGAGATGACGACGACGATGATTAAATCACAATCTGTGTAGATGTTATTAGTCCGTTCATTGTATTTTATTTGTGAGAAACTGACATGATAACACTACTGACAATTATCTAGCAGTAATAAAGATTGAGGAGGAGGGTTGTGTTAGACTTTCGACAACTAACGTAAAAATCTATCAAATCTCATGAATATAGATCAACAAAATAATTATGCCATTGCAAGGTCGTTACCTAGAATAAGTAAAGTGTTGTATGGCTCGAGTACAGTGAGAAGTGAGCCAGAGCCACTGTATCATAGCCCAGATGTAGTGTTAAATGAGCAAGGGCTACCACACTCTTTTGGACAAAGGCGGCTAAAGAAGTTAGTTTATGAGAACAAGATTAGTTTGGCACTTGGAATATTGGGACTTTGAATAAGAAATCTATGGAGGTAGTAGGAGTTATGAGGATAAAATGATTAATCTTGTGCCTCCAAGAAACTAAACGGGTTGAAGAAGTTTTCATGGATTTTGGAGGGTATAAACTTTGGTACCAAAGAAGGTGAGTACAAGGAATGGTGTTGGTATCATCGTTGATGGAACATGGAAGAAGAATGTGGTGGAGGTTAAAGGTTTGAGGGCAGAATAATATCTTTAAAGTAATTGTCGGAAAGGATACTATAAATATCATTAATGCCTATGCACCTCAGGTTGGGGCAGAGGCACACCTTAAAGATAAGTTTTGGAAAGATATAGAAGGGTTCGTTCAAAGCATACCACTTGAAGAAAAAAGTTTTATTGGTGGGGATCTTAATGGACATGTCGGAAAAGAAGCAGGACAATTTGCTGAGGCTCATGGTGGTTTTGGTTTTGGGGAGCTTAACAATAGAGGACAATCTATTCTTAACTTTTCTCTTGCATACAATCTCAAGATTGTCAACACTTGTTTTAAGAAGCGAATGGAGCATTTAATCATGTACAAGAGTGGAGCCTCAAAATCACAGATTGATTTCTTTTTGGTTAACAATCCAAACAAAAGACTATGTACTAATTGCAAGGTGATTCTTGGGGTGACTGCTCAACATAGAGTATTTATTCTTGATGTGTATTTTTAAGAGTATCAAACAAAAGTATCATCAAGTGGTAAATCCCAAGGTCAAGTGGTGGCAATTAAAGGTTGAGAAGCGGGATTTTTTCAAAAGGACGCTTTTGGAGGAAGGGATCTGAGAGTTGTAGGGAAATGCAAACATCATGGGGGAAGAGATGGCTACAAGGGTTCGTATGGTCACTAAAACAATTTTGGGAGAATCCAAAGGTCATGGTCAGGAAATAAGGACTTGGTGGTGGGACAAAAGTGTGCAAGAGAAAGTCAAACAAAAAAAGGATTGTTTTAAGGCCATACATTTGTGCAATAGTACAAAAACTAGGACAAGTATCGTTTGGCTAAAAAGAGACGAAGAAAACAGTGAGCAAAGCACATACTAAAGCGCATGAGGATTTTTATAAGGAGTTAGAACAGAGGCGGAGGAAAAAAATATTTACAAGATTGCAAAGCAAAAAGAGAGGAAAAAGAGAGATTTGAACCAAATGAAGTGTATAAAGGATGAAGAGGAAAGATATTACAAGATTGCAAAGCAAAAAGAGAGGAAAAAGAGAGATTTGAACCAAATGAGTGAAAAGGATGAAGATGGTAAAGTTATAGTTACTGATTGTGATATTAAGAACAAATGGGAGGCTTACTTTTACAAGTTGTTTAATGAGGAAAGCGAATGTTTGACTCAAAACTTATAGGACTTGCTAATTAGTGAAGATAATCGGAATTTGGCCTTTTACCGTAGGATCCGCATTGGAGAGGTTAAGGAAGCTCTCAAGAAAATGGGCAATGGTAAAGCCCTTGGGCCTAATGGTATTCCTATTGAAATTTGGAAATGTTTACGCGAGGAGGATGAACTGTGGCTAACCAAGCTTTTTAATGAAATTTTGTGATCCAAGAATATGCCGGATGAATGGAGGAAAAGCATTTTAGTTTCTATTTACAAGAATAAATGAGATATTCAAAATTGTGCAAACTACAAAGGGATAAAACTTATGAGCTGTGCGATGAAGTTGTGAGACAAAGTAATTGAACATAGGTTGGGGTTAGAGACTTCTATTTCGGAGAACCAATTTGGATTTCTAGTGTGGAGATCCACAACTGAAGCAATCTATTTACTAAGGGGGTTAATAGAAAGATATAGGAGTAAAGGAAGGGATTTACATATAGTTTTTATTGACTTGAAAAAAGCTTATGATCGCGTGCCAAGAGAAATACTTTGGAAGGCTTTGAAAAATAAAGGTGTACAGATTGCTTATATCAAAGCAATACAATATATGTATGAAGGGGTAACTACCAGTGTAAGAACACCTAGAGGTAAGACAAAAGACTTCCCCATCAAGATTGGCCTATATCAGGGATCTTCTTTGAGTCCTTACTTGTTTAATATTGTTCTAGACGTTCTAACCGAGTTTATTCAAGAAAAAATCCCTAAGTGCATGCTTTTTGCGGATAACATAATCCTCATGACAGAATCAAAAGAAGAGATTAACTTTAAATTGGAGTTATGGACAAAGACTTTGGAGTCAAAAGATTTTCACTTAAATAGGAATAAAGCAAAATATATGCATTGCACTTTTGGGGGAGGCAAGGCAATGGTGATTTGGAGGTGAAGATGGGGGGATCAAATCATTCCTCAAGTATTAAAGTTTAAATACCTAAGATCTATTGTATATGAGGATGGTGAAATTGATGGAGACATTTCTCATAGAATACAAGCTGGCTGGTTAAAATAGAGAAAGGCTACCAGAGTTATTTGCGATAAGAAGGTACCTGAGAAGCTTAGGGAAAAATTTTATCCAACTGCTATAAGACTAGCTATGTTGTACGGTAGTGAATGTTGGGCGATAAAGGGAAAACAAGAACATAAAGTTGAGATAGCAGAAATGAGAATGTTAAGATGGATGTGTAGTCATACAAAAAAAGATAAGATTCGAAATGAAAATATCAGAGTAAGAGTCAATATGGTGCCTATCCAAGAGAAAATGGTTGAATATGGTTTGAGGTGGCTTGGACATATGTAGAGAAGGCCATTAGAGGCCCCAATGAGGAGGGTAGATCAGACAGTATAGAATCCCATAACAAGCGGAGGAGGAAGACCGAGAAGAACGCTAAATGAGATCATTAAACGAGACTTTCTGGTCAACAACATATCTCAGGATTGGGTTGCTGACAGAGTATAATGGCATCGTATAATTCATGTAATCAACCTCACCTAGTGGGATAAGGTTTATTGTTATTGTTGTAATAAAAAGATTAAATTAAGAAGGCAACATTTTTTTAAGAATCAAATAATATACTCCCTCCATCCCTTGTTAAAAAAAAAAACAACAATAAAGATCAAGCAGTTCAAATATTAGTTAGATTTAGTTAGAAGTACTCCTCCTGTCCTTAATATAAGATCTAATTGTTAAGTTAATTTTAATCCTAAATATAAGACATATTTCTCATATTTATTAATTTTTTCTAAATTACTCATATGGATACTCCCTCAACTAGAATCAAGTAAGTGAGGGAATTAGGAAAGATGATTATGGTATTTTAGAAAAAATATATCATATTTCTTATAATTAACTAACTTACCTAACTTTCTTAATCTAATCAAATTAGTTAAATAGGTCTTATATTAAAGGCCGGAGGAGTAATAAATATATCAGATTTTTTTTAATTATACCCTTATTTGCAAAAATAGAATATGAGAGATAATGAGTGAAAATTTATTACAAAGAGATAATATGTGGCATATACTTAATGGGAGTAAAAGTGAAAAGAGACAGACAACTTGTTTACTATTCCCTCCGGTCCTATATATAAGTTTCAAATAACTAAATCACGTTTAATGAATTAATAGTTAAAATTATTTAAAAATAATAAATAGGTCAAAAATATATTTTTTCCTAATTTGCCTTTATTTATTAAGAGAGTAAACAAGAGATAATAATTGAAAAAATAATGAAAAAAATATATAGGAGTAATATGAATGAGAGAGAAAGTACTAAATTCAATCAACTAAGGGTAAAATAGGAGAGAAAAAAAGTAATAAATGCTCAAACAAACTAAAAAATTAAACTTATATTTTGGACCAGATCCATCTCTAAAAATTAAGTTTATATATACGACCGGAGGGAGTATACTTAGGCACATTACTATGAAAGAATTAAAAAACATAATAATATTAGTGACTTAGTTAAAAAGTGTCGCAAAAGATGAATTGATGAAGTGAAATTTCAATCGTTTGATTGCATTTAACATAACTCGGAATCCGTACAGGTGATGGAGGAAGATGTTAGAATTATTCATCTTCTTGTTTTCTTCTCTGGGAACAAAAATAATTGAGGATAGAGATGAGTTATTTTATCTCAGTTCAATGGTTAGAGCTCTACTCACAACATTAACGTTGATTTTAGAACAATGGTTAGGGCCCTACTCACAACATTAACGTTGATTCAAGAAATTCCTATTCACAGTATAATTGCTTCTAAAAGTTCTCGTTGGACATTCATGTGGTACTTTGTAATTTTGTTCAGGGAACCACAGAAGTCTAAAAGAAAATGCCATGATAGCTGTGTATTGTCTTCTTTGAACTTCTGTGGAAATGGTAGTTCTGATAAAGGTACACAAATATTCACACATTACTCAGAAACATGGATTGAATATGAATAATACAAGAGACTTTACTCCATTGCCCCATTATTTATATCAAACCATACAGGAAGAAGACGCTTGATCTGTCTGGTTACATAGTTCAGTTGGAAACCATGCTTTCAGTCTCCTTCACGAAACCATCTCCTGTCCAGTCTTTATCAGACTGCAAACCTTTCCTTATGGCTTTCCTCTGTCGAATTGCTTCCTGTTGTCTCTTTACCAAGTCAGTGTGGGTAGTAAAATACTGGAGAGAGACCCTGTGTTTTTTTTTTTGACACAGATCAGGTAAAAGATTGTTAATGAATGAAATTAATATTCCAGAAATTTTGTCTTCTGAGCTTGTAGGCTATTGGAATCCAGCTTAGATGAAGTTCATACCCTCTGAAATCTTCTATGGATGTGAAATTATGCTTTTTCATGAAGTCTTTAAGCTCAGCACATAGTTTCTTCACAAGGCCGTAGCCATGCATCATAACCCCAGTGCACACCTACACCGTTTGAGAACTCATATGATAATCATCGTTAACCTTAACAACATCAAAAACTTTCATCGAAGAATGCTATGCTCAAAGATAAGGTAGAAATAGCCTTTATGAATTTCAAAACCTTCACAGGTATTTGAATCAGTTGAAACGAAACTCCAGACCTGGTTCTTTTCAGTCGTACAAAGCATCAAGTTGCACTAAGCCTTGAGTTTTCACTTAATTTTTTGAAGTGATATATCATGGATAAGGATAACCCATATTACAATGAATAAATACCTGAACAGTATTTGCCCCTAGAAGGATAAATTCAGCAGCATCACCACCTTTCTCAACACCACCTATGGCGGACAGTGAGTAGCCATCACTGTCAAACTCTGACTTCATCATTTTTGCAATATTCATCACCTTCCCCAGTGCAATGGGATGAACTGCCTTTGCAGAATAACCACCAGGAGTTGAATATCTAGTGAATTTTAGACAGCATTAGACTAGATGTTCATAAAAATTGAGAAAGGAGAAATCATAAATCTTTCGCCATTGAGATTACAAACCCCTCAACACAAGGCTCTGGGTGTAGTGTATCGAGATTGATTCCCATGACACTCATAATTGTATTTATAGCCGATACTCCCTCGCATCCTGATCTAAGAGCAGCTCTTGCTGGCTGTAAACAGTAGCAACAAAGTGCAATAACTAATATGGTCCAGAGTGAGTATGATCTACGTCAATCATAGAGCAATTAAAATATAAGTTACAGAGGAAACCTGTGTAATATCAGTGATGTTAGGAGTCATCTTAGCCCAAACAGGAACTGTAGCTTTCTCATTTATCCACCCACAAACCTCTTCCAGAAGCGCACAATCTTGCCCGACTGCTGCACCCATTTTGCGTTCTGGCATGCCATGAGGACAGGAAAAATTTATTTCAATTGCGTCCTACATGAATATCAGAAGAGTCAGATGCCAGAATTTTTGCCACAAAAATATTTTCTAAGTTCCCAAACTTAGCCAATTAAGGCATCTTACAACTCCAGTTTGCTCAACACGATCGATAAGCTCCTGCCAGGCAGATTTATCGTACTCCTCCATGATTGAAGCAATGAGAATTCTGTCTGGGTACTCTTCCTTTAATTGCTTAAATTCTTTCAACATAGTTTCAAGAGGACGGTCACTGATAAGTTCTATGTTCTCCCACCCAATAATTTCTCCTTTGGCAGAACCATTTGCGCCTGCCCGTAGTCGGGCATATCGAGGTGTAACATTAATGACTTTTGCTGCATCAAGTGACACCTAGCAGAAGAATGGCATCAAATTTCATGGTCACCTTTTAAGTGGGATACAAAGCATCAGTTGCATCTAAATTGACTACATCAGAATTACTAATACCAGAAAGAGAATATTTTTGCCATGGGGAGATTTGAGAAATTTCACTGCAAAGTGATCTTTTGTTCATGTAGTCTAAAAATGATGGTAAACAATGAAATTAAATAAAAAAGTACCCAGGTGCACTTGTGGTGTATAGGTACAGAGATTATTTGTGGAGCAAGTCTATAAAGGGAAAATAATAATAATTAAAAATTAAACCAACAAAACATTGACCTCACCAAAATTTTTGGTGCCAAGCAAATCCCCGATAAACATGTTAAAAAGTATATAATTTTTAATTAGATGAATGATGACCAGGCCTTTCTTAATCAGATACTGCTAAACTATAAAACATTTTGCTTGCACTCCAGTAAAAGTCAACCTTCATGTAAAATAACAAGCCTTATTCCACTAGGTAGGGCTGGCCACATGAATGGCACAACATCATTGTCTTTATCAACAACCAAATCCTTGGACTTCATGTAAAATAGCCATCACCAAATTTAGCAAACATCAAATTCTTGACAGCAAATCATTGTGAATTTCCTCGTGTTACTCCACCTAACTATCATCAAGTAGTTTAATGCCTCAGAGTAGTTTAATGCCAATAAAGAGGCGCAAAAAGTGGGGAATCTGAAGAAAATGACAAGGAAAACAAACAATGATATGTTTTTACAGGAAAGCAGCATGACCTGCTAACTGCTACAGATTCAGAAATTAACATGCTAAGATTGTCTTAGGCTATATGCACATATACAATGTTTGTACCATTCGCTTTCTGGTGTATTTAGAATGATGAACAAATTACAATTATTGACGGATTTAACAGACCATTCATCCAAAATTCACAAATAATAATACAACTAAAACAAATACTGAGAAGAAAAAACTTCCTCCATTTTTTTGGACAAACAGCTTAGCCATGGATCCAAAAATTAACAGAGTATATATAGCTTGAAAAGACAGCTTTAATATCTTCTCAGCTCTGATTTCAAATGACTCCTGTATTTACATCAATAGCAACTTACCTGTGGACAGCCTTTTAAAAACAAAAAAAAAAAAACAGAATTGTCCTACAGTCCCGATCCCAATAAACCCACGTCAACTATAAAGCTTGATTGCCTAAAAGATACAAGGAGTGGTCACCGGCTGAGGGCCAAAATGCATATCATTGCATGCCATGAAGATACAAATTAAAGTTGTTCATTTTAGCACCATAATCATAAGCAGTATTTATGTCTCTGCCACCACGTTGCCTATGCCTCAAAATTTTGTCTTGTGCAACTGGACACGTGACTCGATGGAAAGGAACGAAATATTCCATTTCATCCCACTCAAACTCCATTTCCTCTATGAAATGAAATGAAACCCAAAGTTTTGGGGAAATCTTGGAGAAAATCCCAAGGCTCATTCTGGATCAAGTCAAAAATCTGCATATTAGAAGCAGAATCCTCCGTGTTTCAAGGTTCAAGGAGGAAAAATCTGATGAACGAGTAGGTAACCCCAACTAATAAAAAAGCAGACAGTGGATTATGAAGAACTCCCTAAGACCAAAAGCGGCTTAGATTATATCAATTCAGAAAGAACAAAGCCTAACAAAGCCCTGATAGAATCATGGAGAGAACGGAAGAATCTTCAGACAATTGACTGTCCATGTCCCAGTCAAGCAAAGTATTTGACATCCAAGTTTGACAGCACAGATCACAACAGTAGAAAACTTTCTTGATTTTTAAGCTAAGAACAGTTAGATGATCAGGATAGATTACATAATATACAGTACTAATTTTCAGCCACCGGTGTTCCTTGAACACAAATTTACTGTAACTTTCCAGATGTCAGATCTCCATGATTATGATTGTTAGTTTAGTTTTACTGAAAAACGAAATAAGTAGAGACATTAATGCAGGGTGCGTAGTATATTATAAACGAAATCTTACAGTTTTGGCGATCACGGCTCCCCAGCCTTCGTCAAAGGCCCTTTTCATGACCGTATAGTTGGTCCCCGGTGGACCCGACCCAATTACAAAAGGATTGGGCATGTGTAATCCATTAACTTTAACGCTAAGATCTGGTTCTGCCTGAGTCTCCGAAGCATAAACCTTAAATCCACCTCTTCTAGGACGAATCAGACTTGTGGGACGACGAGATAAGCCAAACCCAGAAGCAGAAGAGCGCCCAGTTTTGATGTGGGTCCCGCTGAAGCTGAGAGATGCCATCACTTTCTGCAAAAAGCTCAGAAGTGGAGGAAGAATAAGGAGGAGGAGGTGGAGGAGGTGGAGGTGGTGGAGAAGAAAACTGAATCTGAGTGTAATATTCTTGATGACTTTTGGAAGCAGAAAACGTAAAAATAATGGAGGAATCGTTTGCGTCCGTAGCACTTGGTTGATTGTGGGAGGAAATCTCGAAATAATCTAAACAGTTACCCTGAAGGGTTGAACTTGCATGTGACAGTGACTGAGACCGAATTGAAAAGGAAAAAATTAAAATTGTTCCTTCTGGTATCTTAATTAGGACTTTTGTATGAACAAGAAATTGTGGGCGAGCCGCGAGGAACGGAAAACAACACAGGACGATTTTCACCGGGGTGAACAAGAGTCCTTGAAAATCATTTCCTTCTCGATATCCGTTATCCAAACGCACCAGCTTTCTCATCCGCTTTGCATGGAAGGAAATTCCTCCTATAAAATCATCATTCATAAAAAATAAAATGGTCAAAATAATGCAGTAGCCTCCTGTACCTAATAATTCATTCTCTGAGAGAATTTTATATCCAAGAATAATTATAATTAAAAAATATTTTTAAAAAAATTAATTTATATTTATTATAAATAATTAATTTAACCACTGTGTTTAAAGGGCAAAGTGTAACCAGCACCCTCATTTACTTTTAGAGATGCATCTAATACATACCATAAACTATTTAGTAATACAATTTTATTTCTGACCTAATAAAAATGGAGTTATTCCACCCAACTTAACATATTCCTTTTAACACCGTTTGCTAATTGACATATGGACTTTTTTTTTTTTTTCCAAATACTGATAGTACTGCATTGTGGCAGCCCCAACCTGACGGTCGGAAGGTGAAAACCCAGAATTGGGAGGGGAAATTTGAAGGTTTTCGTCATAAGATTGTGTTTCTATAGACGTTAGAGATGGAGACGTGGGAGAGAGAAGGGGAGAGAGGAAAGAGAGAGATAAAAGTTGTAGAGAGGAGAGAGAGGAAATCTGGAAAGTGGCAAAGCAAAGATTGAAAGAGGTGCGGGACGCTCCATCTCTGGTTGTAAAGCCATTTTAATCTAATGAAATTACTTACTAAGAAACATATTGTGAGAATGGAGAGGCTAGGCACAGCACAAATGATGAAGAGAGTGCAGCACATTTGCCGGCGATGCACAAGGTGTGGCGGCAACGCAGTATGTGTCATTATTAAATTAAAAAAAGAAACAGAAATGCCTATCTGTTGCTCAGCAAACGGAGTTAAGAGGACCTGTTAAATGGGGTGAAATTGTTCTATTTTTATTAGTTTGGGAATAAAATTATATCATTAAATAGTTTAGGGTGTTAGAATGAAAGCATTAAACGCATATTTATCCTTATTTAAATGGTTAACAAGTCAACACCATTTTACGAGAAAACAAGTCAGCACCACAGTACAAAGCTTATAAACCACCTATTAAAGTACGAGTGGTCGTGATTTTCATCTGTGCAAATAAGTTTTGGCCTACACTTGTTTTATATTTTTCATATACTCCTCCGCTCCTTAATATAGAATATAATTATTGAATTGATTTTAATCTTAAATATAAGATCTATTTTTTATATTTATCAATTTTTTTAAAATTATTTATGTGGATATTCTCCCAATTATGATCAAGTAGAAGAGATAGAGAATATTAAGAAAGATGATTATAGTATTTTAAAAAAACATATGATATTTCTTATAATTAACTAACTTACCTAACTTTCTTAATATAATCAAATTGGTTAAATAGGTCTTATATTAAGGACCGGAGGATTATATTTTTGTCAATGAAAAGAAATGTTAAGAATAAAAAAAATGTATGTGTGACGTAATAATTAATAACAAAATATACGAGTAAGAGGTTAAAAAATTTACTCAAACAATTTACTACCTTCAGTCATTAATATAAAAGTTAGTTTGATATTTACTTTGATCTTAAAATAAAATCCTAATCTATTTATTTTTTTTATATTTATCCATTTTTGTCCAAGAAAGTATTTGTAGTAATTGTATATGTTGAAAGTTTCATCAAATGGTAATTCTAACTAATACACATGATTAGCAAGGGTATTTAGAAAATACAGTACATATTTATTACAAATAACTAATTTAAATAATCTTATTAATCTATTCAAATTAGTTAACTAATTCTGATATTAAAAGATGATGTACTACACCCAATTTATATGGAGAATCATTCCTAAAGATGGAGGATTTCTTAAGAGGTTATCCATCATCAATATCAATTACTCATCCGATTCTAAATATAAACTTTATTTGATAGTATAATTTATACTATAAAATAGGCTTTAAGAGAAGTATATAAGAGATGAAGCTGAGAATGTTCAACTGGCACCCATAATGGAAGAGGATGTGGAATTAAATCCGGTGTGTGATGGTGTGTGTCTTCCTTCTGATGGGAAATAATTAAATTATGGGTAAATTTGTTCAACAAAATTACAGCAGATAAATAGTTGCCTCAATAGTACTTTAAAAAAAAATCATACGACAGAGACAAAGAATAACAAGGGATTCACAGTGAAAAAATTGAAGGTGAAACCCAATTAAAAAACTAAATAGTATTTTTTTTATTGTTTTGGATTTTATTATACATATATAAAAATAAAGTCTAAAATAAAATAGTTTTCTTTGTATTTTTAATATATATAAATCATTGTTGATCGTATATAGAAAGATACTTACTGGTAATTTAGTACTCCCTCCTGTCTTTTTTCTATCAGAGCGTGAAATTTAAATTGCCTTGGTGCTTTTTCTAAAATTATAACCGGAGTTGTATGTTTTTTTACCTTTTTTTCTAATTAATTTTATAGATGACATTAACTTAAAAATTGGTAACTTGGCATATTATATTCTATTACATACTTTTTCTCATTGCTACTCTATTTCTCTTTATAAATAAGTACATACTTAAAAATAAATTATTTCCTACAAATTTATTATTTAGTTAACCTTACATATTTCCCTAAATCGCGTAATGCAATACTCCCTTCAGTATTTTTTTTTTATAAAAATCTAATAATTAAATTGCACGATTTAAAAAAATAATTAAAATTAGTTTCAAATAATAAATATGTAATAAACAATTTTTTTAAACATATCCTTATTTATAAGCGACAAATAAGAAAGAGAAGGTATAAAAAGAGAATAAATTAAACCTTTAATTAAATAATCGCATAGAATGGGGTATAGGTGACAGGCTGGAGGCCACCGACCGAAGGAATGAGCATCTTTTTAATAAGAAAGTTTTTTATTTTTAATGTCTACTTTTTTTATTATCTATGGTTCCAAATTTTGACTATTTTTAAATTAAAGGTGCAATATCTATTTTTATTTGTTTTCTTTCTCAACCTCTATTTTCATCTAATATGCGTTTTTATGAAGGTGAAAATCGCTGGATTTATAGATTTGTTTAGGATGAACGTCATTGAGAATGAAAGATTTAATTTTGATCAGCAAAACTAATCATGGAAAATGGGCAGACACCTGAACTTGCATCATGACATGTCTGAAAATTATTTCAAAGCGAAATTACAAAGCTTGCCCAATATAAAATTCGGCTAATTCTCAATTCTGATAGCGACATGTGTTGTTTGACACTTTGACCTTGTTTTCACCACACAAAAAAACATATATTTTTTTAACATAATCTAAAATCTAACAAACAATTTTTATTATTAGTATCCAATTTTAAATAACTCTAAAAGAACAATTGGAAAAAAAAAAAACAACAAAAGGGAGAGAATGCTCAGGAAAAAAAAAACCCATGGAGATATACGAATGCATACAAATTATAATATTTAGTGATTAATTTTTATTTTCGATAGCCAATTTTTCTTAGTTTTGTTCATACAATACCTAACCAATTGCATAGCCACATCAAGAACCATAGTAGCTCCGTCAATGCTGGCTCTTAATCAGAACCGGTCACGTAATCAAATACTACAAGCTTCGTGCTAGTTTGTTAAGAATTTGAAAATAATATTTCTACATTTTACGAAGTCATTTGAGAAGCATATTGAGCTGATTAGTAATTGATTATTGTTGAATTAAAGAACCTTCAAATGAGAGACTCATCATCACTTAAGCCACTGAAATAATCAATTCGAAAGGCCTCATTTTTTTTTTGGGCAAACGAAAGGCCTCATATAAAAGCAGCTAGAAGTAGATGTGGGATGGGGAATATGGTCTTGGGCCTAAGCGAGGCCCACAACATTGAAGGAAGAGACAGGGGCCACAGGCCCAGAGTGGGGGCAAGTAGGTTCCGATTTTAATTTCCCATGAAATTGTAGGTGACTTAGATCTCGAGAACTTAGTAGAATCAGGACATGTTCTAAGTTCAAAAAATATTTATAGAAATGCTTATAGATTAGATTATCTGTCAATAAGATCCTAATAGTCATAGCAGTATTCAAACTTACAATGTTATGAATTATAAAAATTTGCAATAAATAGATGTCTTTTCTAAAATATTCTTACTAATCAAGTATATTAATTAAAACTACTATTATTAGAAGGACTACTGTGAAAAAATATATAAATATAAGAGATAAAGTAGATTAAAATATTATATTTAGAATCAAAATAAAATATAAATAAAATTTTATATTAAGTACCAGAGATAGTAACGAAAATGGAATTAATGAGAGGGACTTGTGGGGGCGAAGCGTGAGGCGTGAGTGGGGGAGGTGGGGGATAAGGGATAAAGGAAGGAAGAAAGTGACGTGAAGCAAAGAGGGAGAAGGGTGGCAGATTCATGCATCAGCGTGACACACGCACCATCCTGTGAGGTTCACCCCTGCCTTTGGCTGCTTCTTCCCATGTGTCACGTGTCTGGCTCCTTCCATATGCTTTGGTGTTTCTCAAGGAATCTATTTGCGCCACCCCTCACGCCCCTCCCCTCCTTCCTTCCCACGTTCCACCTCCCTCTTTTCATTTTTCACGATCCCTCTCATTGTTCTCTCTTTTCTTCTGCCTCCTCCTGCACTTCTGCTGTGCACTTCTTAATTATATTATTCACATGTTGGAGTGTTTCTAAAATAACATTTTTTTATAAATTAAGATAAATTTTTCATATATTTATTTCGTATATTATAAAATTATTTTTAAAATTATAATTTGATTTCTATTTAAACATGTATTTACATGCCTCGTAAATCTATATCTATATTCATTATATATTTATATTCCCCCCTTTTACATATAATAAAATACAAATAGTTATATTATATTAATAAAAAAATATAGTTCAATTTGATTGAAGACGACGACCGTCACGTTTTAACTCAATCACCACATTTCATTTCTCCACCGCATTCTTTTTTCCTTGCCTTCCTTTTTTCCGACCGCCCTCTCCTGTTAACCGACACGTGTTCGCTTTGCTGCTGTTTACAGCACAAGAAATACTGATTTTAGCTGACAATATCATAGTAGTATATAATCATACATTCCCCCCCCCTTTTAAGGAATAAAAACACCATTTTAAAGAACAATTCTGACTATATATGATTGGTCATGAGCATGGCATTTTCTGGTTTTAGATCTTCGGAGTTGAATTTGAATGTTAATATTACTGTCATGGAAATGGCTATGTGAAATTTTGAATTTAGTTAGTACTATCTCTGGTCCTAATTATAAGACCCAGTTGGCTAATTTGAGAAAATTAAGGAAATAAGTTAAGTTAGTTATTTGTAATAAATAAGTATTGTCATTTCTAAAATATCCTTGTTAATTAAGTATATTGGCTAGAACTATCATTATTAGAAGGATTATCTTGGAAAAAAATACATAAATATAAAAGATAAAATGAATTGGAGTCTTATAATTAGAACCAAACTAAAAGTCAAACGGGATCTTATATTAAGTACCGGAGGTAGTACTCTTTTAAAGCGGAAGAGAACCGAATCTACACAGGGAATGATGCAACCTCTATTTTTGTCTTCTTTGAGGCAAATCATGACGGTTTCTACCCGAGGGAGTAGCAAAATAGAATCCCGACGGTATCTACAGTTATTATTACACCTAAACTCACAAAATCCGGGTCCTACCCGATCGGATATCTAAAACCCGGACACATACGGCTAACATTTTCCCAACTTCTTCGACAGAAACGGATGATTCAAGAGCTGAGAGGCACTCGACCTCTCGCTCGACTCTTTCTTCAGGCAACAATCTATGAAGCTCCGAAACTCTTTTGAGGCCTGCACCGGCAAGCTTGGCGGGTCTCCGAAGCAAATCGCGCACATCAGGGTCGCCCAATCGGGTCTCTGACCCGCCGGGAGAAACGGGAAGTGACCCACGTACAGTTCGAACAGGGTCAGACCCAGGCTCCATATGTCGCCCGAATACCCGTTATAATTCCCGCCGTACGTATCCGGGTCGAATCGCTCCGGGCTCATGTACGCGCAGGTCCCGACGTATGAATTGCACGCGTCCAGTGTGCGGCACATAACCTTGCTCACTCCGAAATCACCGATTTTCACTTCCATTTTCTGATTCACCAAGAGATTAGAGGGCTTAATATCGCGGTGAACAATCTTGTGCGCGTGGAGATAGCTCAGCCCGTTTAAAACCTGACGCGCCACCCCCGCGAGTTGGGCTTCTGAAAACGTACCGTTCCTTTTCAACAAGGTGTCTAGTGTTCCCAAATCCATATACTCCATGACAATCGCCACATCTCCAGAAGGCTTCTCGAAGAACCCCTGACAGCGCACGACATAAGGCGAATCGGTCCGGCGGAGGATATCCATCTCCCTCCGGACTTGGCGTCGGGTCATGGGGTCGGAGTCGCTGTGGACGACCTTGAGAGCATAGACGACGGAGGTGCGCTTGTGACGGACCTTATAGACAGTTCCTCCGTTGCCGTGGCCGAGGACCTGAAGCTTTTCGAGATCGTTAGGGGCAATATCGGCAGCGACGGAATTGTTAGAGGAAATAGAGGAGGGTGGAAGGGGAAGCGGGAAGCGAGGTCGGCGCTCGGAGGGCTCCGGCAGAGGGAGACGTAGGTTGAGGTGGCGGCGATCGCGGACGAGAGCCATTTGATGGCGGACGAGGAGAGGAGTTGAGGAGTAAGGAAACTGGGAAGGAGAGTGCGGGGAGGAGAATATAAATACGAGAAGGGAGGGGGCGGGAAGGCGACGGCTAAGGAAGGAGGGAGGAGAGAGCCATGTGGGGCCCAGTAAAAGTTTTCAGTCCAGAACTCCAGATACAAATTGAATCATCGATGACGATGAAGATGACGATGAGTCAGTGAGGGTAGTGTGTGGGAATGTAATTGGCAGATTCACTTATCTGGAAATTTGTGCATGTGACACGATTTGAGAATTATGCTCCTCACTTTTTTCACAAAATTGCGGAAATTAATCTCCTTAAAAATATGTAAGGGTATATTATTATTATTATTATTATTATTATTAGGAGGAGGAGTTTGAAAGCACTTAGAAAAAGTATTTTTTAAATTTTAAAGAATAAAAAATTTATATAGTATTTATTTAAATTTGAAATTTAGTTTGTTTTTAATCTAATTAATTAAAACGATTTGACTTTTGTGAGTATTATATAGGGGGTGGGTGAATTCCCAGGTACGTATGGCGATATGTCACGAAGCTGAGTTCGTTACTTCACTTCGGCTCCAAGCACCTGGAGCTGGAGGGCAAATGTCTGTGACAGGTAAGCGTTATATTTGAAGATATTAGTTTGGAAAATTCAAAATAAAAAGACTGTATTGGAAACATGAGAGAAGTTTTCCACGATGACTTGTATGGAAGCTGATTTCGTTGGTTTCCTTAGGCTCCAAGAACGTTCCTTGTCCAAAAAGATTCACACGTGGTGTTGATCCCCCCCGGGCAGTGAATTAGCCACCCTTTGTTATACTCCTCTGGTCCTTAATATAAGATCCATTTAACTAATTTGATTAGATTAAGAAAGTTAGGTAAATTAGTTAATTATAAGAAAAGTTACACATTTTTTCTAAAACACCATAATCATCTTTCTTAATACTCCCTCTCTCTCTTCTACTTGATTATAGTTGAGGGAATATTTATAGGGGTAATTTAGAGAAAATTGATAAATATGAGAAATGGATCTTATATTTAGGATTAAAACCAACTCACTAATTGGATCCTATATTAAAGACCGGAGGAGTATTATACGTATTAAAAAAAGAACTACTCCTCTTGTCTTACTTATAGGACAAAGAGAGAAGTTTTTTTTGTCCTATTTATAAGGCATTGAAAAAAATTTGTTGTATGAATATACAATTTTAACCATTGTTTATTATTGTGTTGACTTTGTTTATATGAGATACTCTCTCCGTTCCTTATTATAAGAGACATTTGATGCTTATGGCATGTTCTCATATATAAGAGACATTTAAAAGTTGTCTCTGTTTTTTTGTATTGATTTCCTATTTTACCCCTATTTATTTTGTCACTAACTCATACTCTCTCTTCCTCCCACTTCTCTTTCTTTTAATAATTTAATTGTTCTCTCTCATACTCTCTCTCCTTATTAATGGGGGCATTGTTGGAAAAAACATTATACTTTTTACACATTAATTGTCTTTAACTAATTTTAACTGTTTTTTTTATCAACGTAATTTGGTTATTTGTCTCTTATAATAAGGAACAGAGGAAGTATAACATATATTAAATAAGGATAAAGTTGAAACGTTATTAAATTTTAAATGAGAGTTAATAAAGTTTAAGATTTCTCTTAGTCTGTATAAAACATGCTGAGAGTACCTTATAAATATTAAATAAGACCAAAAGAATACATGATATGTAATTTTTTAATTCATGAATAGTCTGGCCTAATAATTAGAAGTATTTATAGTATGTGGATATTTAAATAATTTTTTAAAATGGCATTAAAGGGCATGCCCTCTAAGGAACAACAATTATTTGTAGTAACACATTTTATTTGGAGAAAACTAATTCTTTTCTTTTCTATGCTAACTAAAATTATATGTAAGTTACCATAAAATTTAAAATAAAAAAGAGATTTAAAAAAATGAAATAAAAAATTTTCTACTATCAACATAAAAATAAAAAAAAACTTAGGTCAGATTCTTTATGTTTATTGTGTCAAGTTCTCCAATCACATATAGTCGCATGTCTTTTTTGTTCATTTAGATTTGTAATTAAATACTACTTCCTTATGTTCTTATTATAAACTTTAAATAACTAATTAATAAATAACAAACTATTAGTTAAAATTAGTTAGAAGCAATAAATAGGTTAGAAATATAATTTTGTTTCTAAATATACCTTTATAATACATAAGAAAAATTATGAAAGAAAATGTATGGAGAAATGTGAAGAGAATAAATAATTAAGGGTAAAAATAAAAAAAATATTAAATGTTAAGACAATTTCTAAATTGAAACTTATAAAATAGACTACATAGTAAGGAATTTGATTTAGATATTATCCAGATAAAAATTATGATGTTCATAACTGTTTCTCTGAGTTTATGTATAATTTGACTAACATTCATCTAACAAAATTGCTGAAATTAATCGATGTGACACTGATAAATAATAAATGAATGGTGAGGTATGATTTTATTTTTATATGACATCTATAATTCTTAACAAAATGATTGAACTTTTTTTTATGATAACGTGATTGGACTTTTTTCCTTCCCTTTTCAATCATTCTTTATTCAATTTATTTAAACAATATAAATTTCAGCGGTAGTTCTTTAAAATGGCCAGGGTGGTAATGATGTTTATTTGCCGTCTTTGCCTATTTTAAAATCAGACAATTATATTATGGACAAACTTTAATAATTAAACTTCTTAATTAATTTATTTGCTGGCAATTTTGCTGATAATATTGAGCACAAATCTTATTATTCGCATGCAGTTGTGGGAATAATCATTTATATGGGACCGAGATTCCAACTGCCAACAACCAAAAAAAAAAAATCAAACACACCTAGTACTTTATAATTCCCACCACTTACAGCTAACAAGAACAAAAATTAATAGAAATAAAGTAATAATATTTGAAAATGAAAATAATAACAAATAAGTTTGGCCCCGGCAAATATGCTTTAATTTAATTACGGGAATCTACATACGTCGATCATGCATATAGCTTGAGGACTACTCATAACATTTTTCTTTTTCCTAAGTTTTGTTGGCAATGTTGTGTCTCATATATTTTCTTTTCAAAGAAAAAATGCAAGATCCAAATTTTATTTGATTCATTATTTATTTATTTATTGATTTTTAATAAAATATGTAAATCATAGAAATTTTTTTAAAACTCAGGGCGGCGGTGATGATAATGATTTGCAAGCCACCTTCTTAAATAGGATTATTGATTAGCTGTCTCATATCCACGCCACACTCATTAAAGGTTTCAATCAATCAATCAATTAAAGTTTTTTCAAATTAATAGTATCTATAAATATTTTAAAAATATAAAAAAATCATATTATTCTCTAACTATAAAAATTATATTATTTTTTTAATTTTCGTTAAATATTAGGCACATCTGCCTAATAGAATATTGTTTGCATTCTTGGCTTACTTTAAAAAATAAACAAATATTTTATCAAAAATTTGCAAGAAACTCTCTCTCTCTCACTTTTTTCTTTTCAAAAGAAAGTCCCTAGATCAAGTACTTCATATCTATTTGTTAAAAAAAAAATCTCATATATTCATAAGTCAAATTTTCCAATCATATATGGTCGTATATTTTTTTCCTGTAGATTTATAATTACATAATAGTATTTTAAAAATAAAACATGTTATTTGTATAACGTAAGTATTAAAACTCGAAGATTAGGTGGCAACTTTATTAATTAAGCACAACGTTGGTGGGAATCATATATGTACCATGTAAATGGGACCAAGATTTCAACTACTAACCAGAAAATAAAACACAAGTGTTTCATCGCCACTTGAAGAATGCCTAATAACTAATAAGGATATTACTTACCAAAAATAAAATGTTCCCAATTAACAAATGATAATGATAAATCTGGGTAACATGGGTCCTACAGTCCTACTGCTAGATTTCAAGTTGGACAAGTGGCAAATAATTGAGGTTTGGATGCGAGGGATAAATGGGTAATAACATTATAAATACTAGTGTAGTGGAGATAAGGACAATTTTGTTAGAGAAATTAAATATGTCAATTTCTTATTTTTCATAAATTTATATTCAAACCGCATTGTGGTCTATGAAAACTTAACATTATTTCTTTCATTGTTTGAAAAAGTATTAAATATCTTTTACCTAATTCAATTGCCACCGTACATTTTTTAAGCTATATTTAATTAAAATATATGTCATTTTAGAAAATTCGGTATAAGTGATCTTATTTATAATTTATAAAATATTACAACTTTCCCTAAATTTCATACAATATATATATATATATGAATAAACTTAATTAAGTCACTTATATTTATTATATTAAGTTCTCTAATCACACATGACTAATCATTTATGACCACGTGTTCTTTTTTATTCATTTGGACGTATAATTAAATGCTATTAAATGCTAGTATTTCAAAAAAAGGGACATATAATTATGTGTAAATTGGAGAATTGGACGTAACTAATCTAAGCAACTTAAGATAAGTATTGTTTGATGTAAAAATACATAAAAGATGTCCAAAAAAATAAATTGCAAATGTGCATGCATGACTTCCCTCCCTCTTCATTTTTTTCAAAACTATAATTAAACGCTTTACATTGAAAAAATTTGGATAGAAAACCTTGATTTTAAATCGGTTTTGAAAAAATACTTCAAGAAAAAAATCATTTTAAAGTCATGAGCTATAATTATCTTCTGTAATGAGATTTCTTGTTGGGTGCAATTTTCTTAGAATAATTTTAAAATTAATAACTTCAATTTGTCATGTAAATGTTTTAAAATTCAAATTTTTTTGTCCGAAAAAGGCCATAACCTATAAGCCCACACTTTCCATTCTTTTAAAATAAAAAAATACTACTCTAAATAATTGAGTTGATTACTAGAATGTAAACTTCACTGTATGAATATATAGGGGATAAGGTTGAAGTGATGGCTTGTTGTGGAGTGGGGTTCATAACTTCAATATTTGTTCTTTAATTCCCTGGTCTGTCCTTTTTTTCATTTTTTTAAGGCTCCAACTTGCTCAATTTGAAGCTCACTGGGGCATCCCCCCCCCCCCCCAAAAAAAAAATCATGAAACCCGAATAGTTGAGTTTTAGATTATGGTATCAGATAGGATATTTCTAGCCTACATCACCACAAAGGAGGTTTGCAGCTCACTTACTTAATAGTACGTTTAATATTTAATATAAAAATTAATTGATTAATTTAAATAGATTAAAAAATTTTGTTATATTAAATATGTGTTGTTTTTTTTTTAAATATCCTTGCTAATTATATGTATTAGCTAAAACTAGCATTTGATAAAATCTTTAACACATACAAATACTACTTTTTAAAAAAATAGATAAACATCAGAGACAAAGTGGATTAAGATCTCATATTTAGGACCAAATTGAAAGTTAAACAGACTTTTATATTAAGGACTGGAGGTAGTATTGTACTTGGAATTAATGATAAAAATCAATGTACAAGCTACGAAAATTGAATCATCTTGAATCATATAACAAAAAATATTTTAAAAAAAGCCTATTGTCCTAGTTTTGCTTGATATCACTGTAACTTTTTAATTAGATCACTACAATTTCCTCAGTTACATCAGAGATTAGTATCCCTTGTAATTTTTTCAGTTGAGGTTAATGTAGATGTTAGCTAAGCAACATACAAGATATCACAAGATATAAAATGAAAAAAATTCAAAAATAAAACAATGAAATAAAATTTATTTATCAACATAAAAATAAAAAAAATTTAGTATGCTCATGATCTCCTTACAACATTATATAATCTATAATCTAATTAGTTTTCATTTAATTTGAGTTCACGTAACAAAATTGATCAAAGTAATAAGTATATGCTAAGTAAGAGTCAAAATTTATCAAAATAATGTTATTTCTCTTACAAATTAAAGGATTACGAATGTAGAATTAAAATCTATAATTATAAAAATTATAAGGACCTACTGAGACAAAAAATGGAGAAAAATACAAAGAACTAATCAAAATAATATGACATTATAAAAGCTTGTATATTAAGTTTTACAAAGAATTATTACAAGGAGAAGTTGTCAGGTATGCAAGTGATGAAAATGTTTAAATTTTTTAGTACAATTTGTTCTTAAGATGTCTTCTACAATTCTACTATTTAATTTTATAGTGTAATTTATACTACAAAAAAAGTTTTATATTTATACTACAAAATGAATTTTATATTTAAAATTAGAGAAGCACATCGTCCAGACTCCATAGTAAAACTGAATTGCCATTAAAAAAAAGGGTAAAACTAAATTGAGCCAGCTCTTGAATATATATATATATATATATATATATATATATATAGAATAGATAATTTATTTTTTAAGTTGGCAAAAAAAGATAGTTTATTTTTAAATGCAAAATAATAAGACGAAGCCCGGCAATTAAACAATTATAATTCCTGTGGGCTCAACACGTTTATGAGATTACTAACAGATTTTAACTATATATAATTTTTTTTTAAAAAGGGAGTTATATGGACACGTCACTTCGAATCTGCTTTTGGGTTTCCAAATCCACTTCCCGCGTACTCTTAATGATAAGGATGAGATTTTTTTTTTCAAATTAAAAAATTCTGTTAGTTGCAGGGGAGTTTTAATTAATTATATATAAAATAGTGGATTTCTTTTTTACTTTACTGCGGACCTACTCCTCCGGTCCTTAATATATGACCCAATTAGTGAGTTGATTTTGATTTTAAATATAAGACCCATTTCTCACATTTATCAATTTTCAACCATAATCAAGTAGAAGAGGAAAATGAGGTATTAAAAAAGATGATTATGATATTTTAGGAAAAACGTGTCACATTTCTTATAATTAACTAACTTACCTAACTTCCTTAATGTAATCAAATTAGTTAAATGGGTCTTATATTAAGGACCGGAGGAGTATCATGTAATGAAAAGGCATGCCACTAATTAATTAATTAGTTATTAATTTAATTACATGCTACCCTCTGCATCAAAATCAAATCTTCCAACTAAAATGGAGTATAGATTTATGAATCTGTTTGCTGTGCCTCATACTCTTTCTCTTATCCTCCCGTCACTTTCCAAATCCCAAAGGATCTATTATTTATTTATTTGCTTAAAAAGTGACAAAGATGTATATACCTACCCTACCCACACCCTAAAGACACATAAAGTTGAATATTATGATTTACATATATATGGTTCGAGTGTACAAAGTTAAAGTGGTTGCCATTTTGAGCTCTGGGAGTTGTTTGATGAAAAGGGCGATCAGTTAGGGTCTTATAACTAAAATGTGACAGATAATTTTTTTTAAAAATTTTTTAAGTATAAGGTTATGAGTTAAAATTTCTCATTGAAAAAAAAAAACGGGGGAAGGGAGATTACCGAATTTTCAAAAGCATGCTTAAGGCGCACTTATTTTTAATTGGGCCCATTCTGCTTATTGGGAATGACGCAGGACTAAACAAGCGCAAAATTATCTTGACCTGAGAAATTAATTGGGCTTCAATTTGGGCCCATTAGAGATGATTGGGCCTCTGATGAAATGTTCATTCAAGGACAAGAATATGTGTCTGGACTTAACTAACAGGGGTTGGATCTAGTGAAAGGGGCTAGTCCCTCACAACGTGACCAATCAAGGTTCGAATCCCCGTTGGGAGAGGTGCCCACATTTAGTGTCTGACAGTATCTTGAATAGGATTGCCTCCAATTGGAGGATACCTACACTTTAGCAAATGAAAAAAAAAAAATCTGTGCCTGGACTTTAGACATTAGACCCACCTTATGTTCAATCAGTATTCTTAACTTTTTCTTGGTGCAATGTGCCTATAGAGGTTTCAAAAATGATGCGATGTTATGATATGGTCAACATTGACCTTTGGTTGAATAATTCTGGTTAGTTTAAAAGTTAATATGTAGTGTTGGTTCATTGGTAGGGCTATTCACAAGATGGATCGAGACTGAGACAGGCTTGTTCCAATTCCGTCCCAATAAACAGTAACGGGACAGAAAATCTGTCTCGTGTCCAGTCCTATTTTGGTGTTATCCCAGTCTCGTCGTCGGGACGGGACGGAACTGGGATGGGATCGGGACATCCCGATATATATATTTTAAATTTTTTTTAGTTGTTGGATCTGTTATAATAAAAACTAATTTTTTTTGCCTGGCTGTAATTTTTTGGGCTTAGGCCTTGTAAAAATATCATTTTGTTTTCTTTTTTATTTCTTCGGGCACCCTTAAACAAAAGCTCAAAATATTACATATAATAGTCATTAGAAATTCTAGACAAAAGTTTTTTACACAATAAAAACTTGCTAGAAATTCTAATCATCAATAGTCTTAAATCATCAACAAATATAAAAGCTCTAAATAAATATATCCATAATTTCATATAATAGTCTCAAATCTTAAAAAAATATTAAAAAAATGATATTATATAAATATGATAAAAAAAAAAAGGGATCGGGACTGGATGACCCGTCCCGTGTCCCGTCCCGGTTTGTCACATTTTAAAAAATTTCAAGATGAGCTCGTCCCGTCCCAATAAGGCCAAGATCGGAATGAGCCGATCGAGACGGACTGGCTTTAAACACCCTTATCCGTTGGCATGCTGAGCTAAGCCTCACTCAATTTTTTTTGGGGTCAGATGCCCCACACATTTTTAACTGGACAAATCTTTTTTTTGTTTTTCGGTGTACACTAGGCACGTCTTTCTTATTGGAAAAGGTTATGCACGTGGCAATGAGAGCAGACTAAACAATTATCTGGGCTTCAATTGGGCCCAAATACCTTTTTATCGGGCCCATGAAGAAGTGGTCGGTTAAGTGCAATTTCTAGCTTAAACCCATTTATTAATGTGGATTTGAACTTGTGCTTAAAGATGAAGCATAGAATTGTAACCCAAAAAAAAAAGGATGAAGCATACAAAGAATTTAAAAATATTAATGATATAAAGATGATGAGAAAAATTAATCTACTAACTTTTATAATTTCAATGAAGCCACACTAACGGGTTTTCAGAGTTCTTAAAAAGGTAAATTTATAAATCACATATATATTATTATCTCTAATCTTAATTATAACACTTTGTTTATAGGATCGGAGGTAGTAATAAAATCCTCATACTACAAGCGCGCGCACACATATATATATTCGAATTGATGTCTTTATACTATCCTTGACCTTATCAATTAAATCAATTTTTATTGTCTCAAAACTATGCTTTTACCATGTGATATTTAGGGGAAAAAAAAAGAAGGAAGAAGGAATCAGTTAAAGAATAATTTTTACTAAACGAAAAGGTTTTCAAGAATTGATTCGGGCTGATATCTCTTCACTTGTTCCTTTGGTTTCCCACTTAGCACTGAACTTATGCTTTGGCAGTGATTAAACCAAAAAAATTTAAGATCAACCTATTAAATCATGAATGTTACATGTTTGAACGATGAGAAGGTAAATCATGCATGGATTGAATGTAATATGAGTCTGGGATGCGATTAATGATCCCAAAGGCATAATGTGAGGCGCACATAAAGTTGAAGTAATCTTATACTTATGAACAGTACGATTCTATGTGATGCAGGCGACTTATTAATAAAGCAAAATGTTAAATTCGATCTTCTCAACACACGGACATTCTTCAGAAAGCATTTTGTGGAAGGAAATGATAAGAAAGATCATGAGCTTCCATAGACGGAACAGAAGAGCAGAAGAAGAAGACGACGAGGTGGAAGAGGAAGAAGCAGATCGGAGTTTGCGTTCATCTCCCACTCATCTTGGCGCTAACCTCTTCATTCGTCCCCATCGATGGTCTCTCCCTCGTTATTCTCTTTCCATTTTTTATATTCGTGCCTGATGTAGCGGATTAATTAGCGTTTCGTCTTCTGAATTAAATATTTATGTTATTATATTGCATCCTTTGATTAAATATCACTTGAAGATCAACTTCCCTTCTTCCCATGAATAATGATGCAGTACAGACTGCAAAAACTGTCAGTCTATGAACTATGAAGCTTATTCATGCAAAAGCAGCGGAAAAGGGAATTTGTACAACGGTCTAATACAATCATGATAAATACTACTATATTATTAATTTTATATTTTAACATCAGATTTTTTTTCCTTAAAAAATTCGCTTTCTGCTTTGGCGCCAAGGAAATGCCTTCGTCTTCTTTGTTGAGAAATGGCGCTGTCGTTGGCAAAATTGCAGGTGGTACGTAGTGTGGAAGCATTTCATTCTGATATGGGCAGTGTACTCTTCCTTCTTCACTCCCATGGAGTTCGGCTTCTTCAGAGGCTTGCCCGAGGACATCTTCCTCCTCGACATTGCTGGCCAATTTGCTTTCCTCGTCGATATCGTCATCCAGTTTTTCCTAACCTATGGCGACACCTCCTCAAATACCTGGGTCTTGGATCACCGTCGAATCGCGAAGAGGTGCGCGCCCTTCTTATTTGCCGGTGCAATTTTCATCTGGTTCATTTATCGTTTACTTCCTTGACTTCCGTTGATCAAAGTTGACGTTGCAAATTCCAGGTATTTGAAGTCTCGGTTCACGCTTGATTTTGTGAGTTGTCTGCCTTGGGATTATATTTATAAGGTAAATTATGTCCCTTTCTTTTTTTTCATGGCTATTGTTTTGTTTTTCGTTTGGTAAATTCTCATGGACAAGAAGGTTTGGAGTCAAAGCCTATGCATCACTGATCAGAGCACTATATTTTACTGTCACCAGTAAAATGCAGTATTTGCAGCGCAACACGGCAATAGTGAACTCGTTAATACTTTGTCTATTTTTGTTGTTGTTTTGTCTATGAGATTCAGCAACTTATTGGTGAATTATACCGATCAGCTTATGATATGTTATGGCGTGTTTGAATGGGGTCTTTTATGCTTGACCAATTAATTGCCGTGATCAAACTTGATGGTGGTTGGATAACACCCAGAAGTCGTATCACTCTGATTTTCTAACCATGGTTTCTAGTCCTAAAAAATTTGATTGATATATGTTGTCATGATATCTTCTGAACATGCCATAGTTGATTTTGCCTTATTGCTTTTTATGTTGATATCTATTTACTTCTCTTGTCAGGCTGCTGGCAGGAAAGAGCCAGTCAGATATCTTCTATGGATCAGGCTATGGCGAGCATGGAGAGTGGCTGAATTTTTTGAGAGGCTGGAGAAAGATGTTAGGATCAATTACCGCTTTACTAGAATTGTGAAACTTCTTGTTGTTGAACTCTATTACACACATACGGCTGCCTGCATCTTCTACTATCTTGCGACCACTTTGCCCCCCTCCAAGGAAGGTTATACATGGATAGGCAGCTTGACGATGGGTGACTGCAGCTATTCGGACTTCAGGCATATTAGTCTTTGGAGGCGTTATGTGACATCACTCTACTTTGCAGTTGTTACTATGGTAACCGTTGGTAAGATTCTTGAATTATTCGCAAAACAAAGTGTAACTTCTATAATCTTTGTGAGGGTTTATTTTGTTTCTTTTGGTTGTTGTAATCATTTTTTTAATGCCTGGTAACAGTTGTATTTGAATTAGTAAATGGTATTTGTTTGGAAGCAGATTGCAGGTTAATGACAATTTAACTTGGCTTTGTAATTCAAGTATTGATTCAATGGCTGCTTGATATGTGGGAATTGGGGTAGTAAGCGGAATTGGGTGTAAAAGGGTAGTTTGGGTAATTAGCTTAATATCTCTGTATAGGTTCTTGAAGGGTGTAACGGGGTCCTGTGAATGAATATTTGCTGTTTTACTCTATTTTCTCCTTTTGCCCCTATCAGTGTATCATTGTTAGTCCCCCCAATGAATATGTTTGTGCTTGGGCATGTCTCCTTTTTCCTCCCTTAAACATATTATTTTATTAATGAAAATTTTTGTTTAAACGTATTCAGAACCTTGTGTCGTCCTTGTTCACATTAATAGACCAACTGCGAGCATAGATGAGATCGCACATGTAGAAAGCTGGTCATGCGGGATGCAATGAGCGGTACAAGTAATGCTGGTCCAAAAATTAAATTGACTGGTCTTGATGTCAGAAAGGCCCAAATTAATAAATAAAACTTCTTTGCAATTTTCTCTAGTGACATTGATACTAGAAGGAATTTATAAAGATTCGAGAACTATTAAAGAACTGAAGCTACGTACTGTCCATTCATTTCTATTAATGGAATCCCAAAATAGGTGCCGTATCAATTGTTATTGGAGCTTTTTCCCCTCCTCTGAGAACAAGTTTGATAATTTTTTTTATCCTTTATATATGTATATTTTATGCGAATCCCTTGTATTTGAATAGCTCACACTCTAGCGTCCAGCAACAGGTAGCCAATCTCGCATAGGCATAGGCCACACTCTAGTATGATATTTGTGCTGATTTCACTTCCTCTTTAAGTTCATTTGAATCTAGTCCTTTGATTCTTCTCGCTGCTTTTGAAACTGATAAGCTTTAGAGATAAGCAATGTGAATATAGCACTGCAGTGGTTTTAGTTAGTTAAGACCTTCTATTTGATGATGATTTGCTTTTAGTTCCAATAATAATTAGGTCACTTGGTACGGTTAATCTTTAGAGCATCAATAATGATGTTTTTTGTGCCCATGCGCTCCCGGCTAATCATTCATGGTTTATGCCCACATACACCATTAAAAGCTTAGATGGCGCAAATGAACTGAAGCAGTTCTATATATTATTTTGCAGGCTTCGGAGAAATTCACGCAGTCAATGTCAGAGAAATGATATTTGTCATGATATTTGTTTCCTCTGACATGATTTTGGGTGCCTATCTTCTTGGTAACATGACAGCATTAGTTGTGAAAGGATCAAGAACAGAGAAGTTTAGGGACAAGATGTCTGAACTTATCAAGTACATGAGTAAAAATAATTTGGACAAGCAGACGACTAAGGAAATTAGAGGCCATTTGCGCTTACAATATGACCGCAGTGACACTGAGGCCGCTATTGATGAAGATATTCCTGCTTCCATCCGCACAAAGGTATTTGCAAGATGAATTTGTCTCAACAGTGAAATTAGGTGAAAATAGTTTTGAAAATGTAATTTTAGGGACATGTTCCTTCTTTATGGTTGTCACAAGATCATCCACACCATTCACTCTAGAAATGTTTCTGGACCACTGCCATGATTTCATAATCTAATGTGATGTTTTAATATGTTAGTCCAAATTCTGCCTCTAGAAGTTCATTACTGATGATTTCACCCCTTGAAACTGATGTTGACAAACTTCAATAAATAATGTCAACCTGGTTTATCATCTCAATTGTGACAGGCGGTTTTCAAACCCCTGAAAGAGAATTGGTCGCAAAAAGTGCTGCATAACTTCTTTTATATGCATGCTAGAGTTTCTCATACTATGACACTGATATATTAATGAGAAAAAAGAGAACCAAATCAACCAACGGTTTGCTTTGATAATGAGATGCTACTTGTGTTCACCATTTACTTAATACTGATTAATAATGTATTTTTGCAGATTTCGATCAATTTGTATGAGCAGTTCATTCAGAAAGTTCATCTTTTCAAGGGATGCTCTTCTGGGTTCATTAAACATGTTGTAAGATATTATTAACTTGCTAGTATGCTGGACTGGAATAATTTAGTTGAAAAGCCTAAAATGTACCATATGCACTTTGAATTCTTATGATATCCGTGAGTGCTTCAGCCTCAAATTAAGTGAGACGCTATACATTTTCAATTAAAAAATGAAACGTGTGAAATTACTTTCTTGGAAGACAATCTCCCAAGTATCTGTAATTTGATCTGATATCTGTGTCTTGATATTCTTAAGATAGTGGCTTACTTGTTAGGTACAAGTTGCTGCAAGCTATTAGCACAGTTAAGAAACTTGTACACATACAGTTCCATTTTTTTTTTCAAAATTTCTAATGTACACCTCATGTTTAACTGGTTTTGAAAGAGTCCTAGCAACCAAAGCCAACAGTAAGCAACATGAGCTAATAAAGTTTTATCGTCAAAAAAGCAAAGAAACTATATAATGGACACATAAAGAATATGTTTCACCACGAAGAACACTAATATTAAGATTCTTTCTTGACATGTTATATGTATAGGTAATGTTTGAGATTACAAAGGGAATGTTAATTAAAAAGTAATTCTAATTTGGAGCTGTAGCTGTCAGATGAGATGAACATACTGATGACTACTATTTAAGAGAAGTTCAAAGCATGTTTAAATTGTTTACTGAACAGTTATTTAAATTTTTTATATGCAAGTTTTGAATTTCCATCGTACTTAGTTCATGTGCTCTTTAAGAATTTACTAGTTTATATGTTACATTCGGTCATACAAGAGGGGGCAGGGTTGGCAAAAAAAAGGTTTTTTTTTTTTTTGGGGGGGGGGGGGGAGGATAGAAGTTAAGCCTTCTTTGAGGAAATGGTTTGCTCAATGTCTCGTTTTACAGGCAATCAATGTCCATGAGGAGTTTTTTCTCCCAGGAGAAGTTATTATGGAGCAAGGAGATGTAGCAGATCAGCTTTACCTTGTATGCCATGGTGAGCTGGTATGAATTCTAATTGCTCAACTCATTTGGTGCATTTATGTATATTTTTTATGTTTATTTGTAGAGTGGTAAAACGTCTCCCCTGTTCCACTAGTTCCTAAATATTGAATAAGAAAGATATTTGGCATGAATTTACAGAAGCCTCTAAATGTAATTTGTCTTGTTTGTCACTTGTTATGTTGATAATGGAAAGAACTGCCTTCGCTAACTTTATTATTTGGACATGGTATTGACAATATCTAGCTAGTTAGAAACACAAGCCCCTATATGTGCAGCCCCATTTGTGCCCGCTCAGCATAGAATGCCATATAAGATTAAAAGCAGATCAGAATATTTTTTATTCAAAAGGAACTAGGAGAAAGAGTCCAGAAACATTAGCAAGCTGATCCCCATTCTTTATTCTCACTAGGTGGATATTTTAGCAAGTCACTTGTAAATAATCTACTAACTGTCATCAATATAAAATAACAAATTTTAACAAGATCTACTATTTATAAGGTGTGAGCAGGATCACCTATTTCTCGGATTTCATGCAATGCATAAGATCCACATCTAATTTCAGGATGGGGTGTGCTAATTCAATTTTACTTCACAGATATGTATATATGGTTGAGCTTTTTGAATGTTGAATTATTTGTCTTGTAAGTTCCATGCTTTTATATTTGAAAAATCTGCGTACAAAGGCACCTCCTGGTGTCAGATGAAGTTTTTGTATCTCATTTTCAAATTTGGCGTGATGGCTTTCATCTTGTCCACAGGATGAGCTCAGGAAGGAAGATGATGAAAGGGAAGAACTAGTTAAGCAATATCAAGCCTATAGTTCCTTTGGCGAGGTTTCCTTTCTTTGCAATTTGCCTCAACCTTGTATGGTTCGCGCTCGTGAATTTTGCAAAGTTCTGCGTCTAGATAAGATATCCTTTACAGAAACACTCAGGACATACTTCTTAGATCGTCGGGTTATCTTGCAAAATCTTCTTGAGGTATCCTTTTGACAAATGTCTGAACCTTCCCTGTAAAACCATGATAGTTTGTGGAAAAGGCTAAGTTACATTTTGTTTTAGATGCCACTCATAGACATAATTTAAAAAGGCTAAAACTGAATGATAGCTTGTGTTTAGCACTTAGGAGTTGAGCAAGTCAGTCTGCTTTGTGATGCACACTGATGCTTATGTTTGGTTCTATTGGGCTTTAACTTTGACGCATGATATGTTTGGGAAGAAAAATAAATCTAGTCTGTTTTCTTAGAGATAATCGATTCTCTGTATTTGTACTTGGCTGACAGGGAAAAGACTCTGGTCTTCAGTATAAGCTTTTGGAATCAGACTTCACCCTGACAATTGGAAATTTCGAAACAGAGCTGGCTATGAGGATTAATTGTGCTGCCTACGAGGGGGATCTCTATCTTTTGAAACATTGGGTTGAGTCAGGACTAGATCCCAACAGAACTGATTATGATGGAAGATCACCTTTGGTACGAACTTCATGCACCCAGCTTATTCGTCCATGAATCACTCAACATTGAAACTTACTGCGCTGGCTCTTTTCTTCATTAGGCATAAAGAAAAAGAGCATATAAAATGTCTCGGTCTTTCTACAAAATTTTTATCAATGGTAGGGTGGGTGAAGCTTATTCTTAAAAGAAGGGGGGGGGGGGAGCTTAAGGAATTCACTGATGAAATGAATCGGATCAGAAGAGTGATGCCAAACAATTAGTAGTCTAAGCTTTATAGGTCAATTTCAAGCCTACGGTGCTGGCTTCAACCTTTTTTTATTGCTACCCTCTTAAAATGAAAGAAGGTGAACAACAAGAGATAGTACTCGGTTATCGGATCTTTGTAAAATCCTGATGGAAAATGCCAGTGAGAAGCAGTAATAGTGCTAATTCATTTTTATCTTTGTTACCACAGCATATTTCTGCATCCAAAGGATATGTAGATATTGCTCGCTTTCTTATTGACAGGAGTGAATATTGATTTATCAGGTTAGCTGTTGAAATTTAAACCATTTTTGTGAATTTTAGTAATCACAATTATTTTTTATTTGAAGACGTTATTATTTAGCAAAACACTGTTTTACATTTTAATGAACCGTTTGTACTAGACAAGTTTGGGAATACTCCCTTGTTTGAAGCCATAAAGAATGGGCATGAAGAAGTAGCCTCTTTACTTGTAAATAATGGGGCTACTCTTGCCATTGAAGACGCTGGAAGTCTCCTATGCATGACTATTGCAACGAAGGAACTGGACCTTCTAAGAAAGCTTTTAGCCTATGGTATAAATCCAAATTCTAGAAATTACGATCAACGAACAGCTCTTCACATAGCTGCCTCGGAGGGTTTGTTCACAGTTGCTGAAATGCTCATAGAAGCAGGAGCAAGTGTTTTATCAACGGACAGGTATGATCTGAATTTTGATTTATTTTTGTTAGCCGAGAGTTCAATGTGTCACTACCACCTCCTAGTGTTCAGCTGTACGTCTAGGTCATTCTTAACTTGGAAAACTCCTGGAATAGCATTTTGTAATGAATTGTAATGTAAAATCATTGACCATTTTTTGCTTGCAGGTGGGGATATACACCACTTGATGAAGCTCGCATAGGTGGAAACAGGAACATGATCAGATTGCTTGAAGTGGCAAAAATTTCTCAGCTGACTGAGATATCAGATGATATTCAGGAAACACAAGGTATGATGGATGTTATGTTTCTCTAGTACATAATACCATCACAAACACACACACACACACACATATATATCACACAGTCCTTCTGGTCGCGACATATGTTAAATTCTCAAGCAGCGTATGGTAATATTCTTATGTAAATTTAAGATGTTAAACTGCCACAAACACAAACATTTAGAATATTGGAGTATCCTATAATAGGTAGTTGAACACTGAGCTTTGTCTGGAAAGACAAATGTATTCAAAATATGCACGCAATGCTTTAGGATGTGAAATCTTGAATTGCCATTATCATGCATTCTTGCGTAAATATGATATTATGATTCTAAACACAAACATCTATGATATTGGAGTATCTTATAAGTTATCAAACTTGTTATCATGAAAATTAAGTCACACTACACCTATACATTTGGAGAGAAAATATACATGACATATACATTTCATTTTTATATCTGTATTATTATTATTTTATTCAGGCAAGCAGCCTGACATATATACATGCACAGAGATAGCAGAAACACTTGTCTCGACATCTAGAGATGTAAATCCGAAAAAGAAATGCACAGTATTTCCTTTCCACCCATGGGATCACAAAAAGGATGGAAGGGTAGGAGCTGTCCTGTGGGTTCCTGGAAGCATTGAAGAGCTAATAGAGATGGCAAGAGAGCAATTCAAGTCTCCAAATGGTTCCTGCATTTTATCTCAGCATGGGGGTAGAGTTCTTGATGTAGACATGATCAGCAATGATGAGCCGCTATTTCTAATAATTGAACCACACATTGAGGGCCAAAGAAAAGAAGAAGAATGTTCTGCCCATCCTAATGAGCAGGAGCAACACTAAAGACAAGCGACATCTCTTTTCTGCTAAGAAGAGTAGATAAGACAAAAATCTGAGATACAGAGTCGAATATTCTCAAATATCAAGGACATGTGGGAGATTTATTTTCATAATAGATAGATTCTGTAGTATCGAAATGTAGGGTTTATTTATTGGGTTTACCTAGCAACTTGACTTTTGATCTTTTGTAACCTTGTCCTTTATACTGGCTGTTGAATAGGGTGAGAAATAAAAGTATGGAGACATAAAAGGGCTCGTTCTGCCCATGCATTGACGAAGTATCTCTTAAATCATGATTTGATTCACCGATGAACACATCGCAGGATTGTTCTATTTAAATTAAATTAAATTCTGCACGTGTTCTCTGTTCCTACCAACCTGAATTAGGAACCCTGGAAAGTATTTCTAGTTCTAGAAGAGCTGGAACATCAAAATCATTGGCTTTGTAAAGGTACGTAATTAAATAATATTTTAACAGGTGCGTTAGAAGTTTGACAAATTGTTAAAAGGAGAAAATGGAGATATATAATTGGATTATTTACTACAAACACAGATCAAAAGTCAAATAACTTTTGAAAAAAGTGATGAATTCGCCGAAAAGAAAAGTGGGATTGAGATGGGCAATGAGATTTAAAAAATAATAATAAATTGAAACGAGATAATGGACATGGTTAATTATTATACATAATTATATATTATGACTGTTATGAAGAATATGGAGTGTAATTAATAACCTTGTCCGCAAGCAACATAGAACTCAATGGTTGGAAAGTCTTAACGACAAAGAGATCTTCTATCACTTGCACAAGTTGAGTTCTAAAGTCAAAGATAGCTTCCCTCAGTCTCTCTGTTTTAACACCAAGGGGTATTTATATATTTTGGGAGTCCCTGTTTGGAAGATGAATGTGCAACAAAATGCATGAAGGCAAAACTGATTGATGAAGAAGGAAAGATGAACAGGTGGGAGAATGCGAGCGCGGGGAATGTCGTCTGGCCCGAGATTGCTTATAAAAGGTACGAGTTTCTCGGACCAGGCTTCATTCCCCTCACTCCCTCTTCTCTTTCTGAGATTTTCTGAAACTTTTTATATCTGTTGAATGAATGAGCTCACAAGTTTAAACCCTGATGACACTTGTGAATGTGTGGTAAGTTTTAAATTTCCATGTCTTTACTGCAATGCAAGCCAACCAGCTCAAATAGCAGCATGCTTATTTGCAGACGTGCAAAAATAGGAAGGCTCAACTGTGAACATGATATGATGTTGCAGAGATCAGGACATGGTGCAGTTATTTCACACTTAAACAAGTAAATCAATCCCCACGCACTTAACATATTTGTCCATCTTTTGATGCGATGAATCAACTCAACCCCAATTATTTTAACTATCAGGATACACTCATACGTGCATGCATCTAGCTAACTGTATTATTCATGGCTTGTATTGCTCCTACAGCTTCACACAATTGTTTTTTGAAAACTTAGGACCCGTTTCGTTGTTGAAGTACAAGGGATGAGAACAAAATGTCTCCATTTTAGCATGATGTGCCGATTATACATTTATCTTAGCATTATCGTTGCCATAACACAAATGTGGAAATCAGCACATTCTTCGTAAGCTTCATGTATCATAACTCCCAACTCCAAGAATTCTCATTTGAACTGAATCGCTCATGGATGCTGTTCACCTATCTACATTCCACATTTTAGTTATTTTATTTTTATTTCTTTTTCATTCTATCACTCCTCCGATCCTAAATATAAGACCCTTATACAACTGTATAAGGGTCTTATATTTAGGATCGGAGGAGTATTATTCTTCCCAACAACCAAACAAGCTTTTTAAGTTTATATGTGTATAAGGGTCTTATATTTAGGATCGGAAGAGAATTACTCTTCCCAACAACCAAACAAGCTTTTTAAGTTTATATACATTGGTCATAAACAATCTGTCACTACACCCAAAAAATCATTATTTTACCCTGATAATTTCATGTCATCAATGTTGTAATAATCCTCATTCCTTTATTTCATTTCCCTTAAAAAGAAATTACAAGTAGTGTTTAATAAAATTTGTTTTAAAAAGCTTCAACTTGTAAATATGTAAATAACTAGTTACCTACCAAAACTAGCTGTATAGTTGTGTTTAAAATATCAAACCAGCACATGTTGGTCATTTGAATACCATCTTCAATCCTTAATCTAAAACCTAATTGACTAATTTGAGTAAATTACGGAAATTCATTAAGTTAGTTATTTATAATAAATAAATATTATCTTTTCTAAAATAACCTTTCTAATTATGTGTATTACTAGAACTACTATTTGATAAAACTTTTAGCATGTGCAACTATTACAAAGATTACTTTAAAAAAAAAATATGAAAGATAAAATAAATTTGGATATTATATTTAGGATCAAATTAAATATCAAATTAACTATTATATTAAAAATCAAAGGTAGTAACATGTTTTGTTACATTTTCTTCCTAGACAAGGGACTATTGGGTATTAGTGGGAGGTACTTCTTCTTCTTCTTTTTTTACGAGGTACTTCTTCTTCTAATGGTAGGTATTTCTTCTTCTAATAAGAATTTAAACTTTAATTTGTGTCATTCTGAATACCTAAGGTCGGGGTTGCCATCATGTTAGAAATTATTTATAAACATATTTTACGTAAATCGAGATAAAATTCTTTTCACATATTAAAAAACTACTTATAAACTAACTTCTTCTTTTTTGCGAGATTCAACCCATTAGTTGTCTTGTTACAAAATTGATTTAAGACTAAAGTATATACATTTGGTCCTTTAACCTTACGTAAGGTTTCGGTTTGATCTATTAACTTTAAAAAGTATATTTTTAGTCCTTTAACTTCAAAATTGTTAGTCTTAAATGATATTTTTTGTAACAATTATGAAAGTTTTAAATATTAAACTTAGTATGTTAGTATTTAGCAATATTTTATCAGCATTCAAGAGCTCAATATCATCATTTTTTGTTAACATTTTGGGGTTAAAGGACTAAAAGTTTGCTTTTTAAAGTTAAGAGACTAAAATAAAATCTTATGTAAAGTTAAAGGAATAAAAACCAATAAACAAAAAACTGGTTTGGATCGACCGGTGAATGGGTCAGTAGACTGGTTTGGTTTGAATACTAAACCGGGAGGGAGTTGAACTGGTAGAGAACCGGTCAAACCGGTAGAGAATTGGTCAAACCGGTTTAAACCTGTGTGAACAAGTAATTAACGGTTTGAATGATTAGGTTGTTATTAGTCCTATTTTTCTCATGCAGCTCCTAATATATCAGTCCCTATAGATTTAAATGAATTTTAATGATAATTTTAGTATCAATGAGTATTAATTTTAATTAATGATGAACCATAAAGATCAAAATTTTCAATATTGTTATACTTTGTTATTGTTACAATCAAATTATTGTTATATTTCTTATATTTTGTTAGTAGTGATTGTCAATGGTGTTATATTTTTTTATTTTTAATTAAATTATATTATTTTAATATGGCCAGTTGGATCTTAAATTGACCCAATTCAACCAATTGATCTTTAAATCATTATCTCAACCAATTTAGTGTCCGGTCTAGTTTTTTGTTTCTCGATAAAAACACACTTCAGATTTAATTTAACCAAGAAAAACATGTGTCATGGATGGGATATGACGATATGTCGTGTCAGCTTACTATGCAACACGCATTACAGGTCTGAGGCCCACAAATTCGAGAAGTTGCTGGAGCTTCGAAGCAAAGCATCTTGGGGCCGAAAAAGGACCCCCGATAATCGACATCAGATTACCAAAACATTGAGTCGAGCAGAACGTATATTCATTCCGCTTGGCATTTCCGGGGGAAGGTTCACCGAAATGGCGCTGCAGTGGATGATTCTGACGTACGTGGTGGCAGCGGAGGCCGCCATCGCCGTTCTCCTCACTCTGCCCGCACCCAGGCTCTTGAAAAACCGTTTGGTTTCCCTTGTTTCCCTAATCTTACAACCTGCTCTCTTCATCGTCCCCTTCGCCGGCTTCCAGATCCTTGGTATTCTCTTATTTCTTTTATGGAATTATTTCTTGATTTGGTTCATGAACACATGGGGATGCCCTTGTTTTTTGTTCTTCTGGGAAGGGGAATGGATATGAACGCAATTATTTTCAGTTTACGGTTTCCGGATGAAAAGTTAGGAAACTGAATCAAGTTAGAAGATGGATAATTCCTCGCTTTCTTTCTTTTTGCTGATGCCTGTGCTCAATTATCTCACATTCTTGCGAGATCCGTATGGGTGATCGCGGCTTTTGGTTTTCCTGAAAATTGATTTGTGATGTTTTCAGATTTATACTGGAAGAATGAACATCGATTGATGTGTACTTCCGAGGTTTGTACTGCTGCGGAGCGAGACCGATACGAGAAATCTGTAAGTACCTTTAGTAGCATTGCTTAGGTTCTGCGCTGCTCGTATGGCACTTTGGATTGCTTAGAATTTGGATCATTGGGTGTGGAAATTTTGTTGAACTCATTGGTCCTGTTTGTTAATTAAAAATGAGGAATGAGAATTGGGATTAAAGTGAAAAATTATATTAAAAGAGTGTTTAGCATGAGTAATTGTTTGATACTTGAAATTAGACAAATTCATATACCTGGTATTGGGGAAAACGGGAAAAACATGGGGGGAGGTGGTATTTTTCAATCGGGATTGCCTAATTCCATGTGATAAGAAATCACCCATACTAAACATCTTTTTAACACGTTTTCAATCCCAATTCTAGTCTTTACTCCTCATTTTCAATGTTCGTATCAAACGGGACCATTGTTCTTATTTCTTAGCAATGTAACTTGTGCTCGTTCGACGCACGTAATCACTGATGGCTTTAAATGTGCGATGCTGGCAGATTACATTCACCATCGTTTGTAAATTAGCTTCCCCAATTAAGATAATGTTAATTGATAATGGTGTTCTGTATGCTATGGTTTACATTATTCACATGTTACTAGTTTTTATAGGAGAGAAAAAATGTTGTTTGGCCTTGTGTCCTTTCATGATGTGTCAGTAGCGTTATAGCAAAGGAAATTGGAATTGTGAAATACTCAAGTGAGTGATAGTGTTTGCTGTGTTCTGTGGCTTGAAAGACCTTTTAACGCATTCATGTTGCAAAATAACTACAGGAAGCCCCAAACTAGGGCTATGGAAACTTTTACTTAGGTTTCAGATATCGTTTCCAGTAGTTTTCTTAAAGACTACTTTCTATGTTTATCTTTTTACAATGATATCTATAATTATGACCTTTCAAATCTTTTTGGGTTGGAGATTTTTCCCCCCTTCTGTAGTGTACTGCCAAGAGCATACAATTTTCTCGTCTTTAATGAAAACCATGGTATTAAAAACCGGACCGACCGGACGGCTAGTTTAAATCGGAAACCGACGACCTGGCACTTGGTCTGGTGTGGTTGATGTGCAGACTCTAGAGAAATTGGACTCGAGGTAACTTGGTATGAACGGTGTGACCCGGGTAAGCCATTGAGTTAGGCAAGTTACCTGGGTTATTTTTTTGAAACTTTAGGCGTCACAGATGACGGAGGCTAGAGATCTAGATTGATGAGGGAGGAAGACGAAGAAGAAAGGGAAGAATAATATAAATCACGATGCTTGAAAAAAAAAGAGAGACCTGGACGATTTTACTAACTACGAACCCAAGACAGTGGAGGTTGAAGAAGAAAAAGAAGTTGACCAAGACCCATTGCTGAAGATCTCAGTGGAACCACTAGAAGAAGGGGCCATGTTGCGAAATCTAAAGACTAAGATAAGAAGATGATTAAAATATTAGGTGAAATAAAAAAGAATGCAAAGGGAAAAAGAAGATGCAAGATCTGAAAATGAGATAAGAAGATATTCGGTAGATGGAATGGAAGAATGTAGAGAAAGAGGAAAGAAGAATGAAAACCAAAGTGTCGTCGGGAACTATGGGTAGTAGCCTAGTAGGTACTTGCTTTGGAGTCCCATTTCCCAATATATGTTAATAAAATGAAATAAAATTTGAGCATGGGTATCAGGATGAAAGAAGCATTGGTTTAACTGACAAACAAAGAGAAAGAAGCTTTGGTTTAACTGACAAACAAAGAGAAAGAAGCGTGGGGTCGAAGGGTCAAAGAAAAAAAAAAGATACACAAGCAGACGCCATTAGAAGACCTTAGTAAACTATTTTAAATATGATATGACTCTTTTGCCCTTCAAAAGTCCTTTAAGGAGGTGTTCGGATGGAAATCAAACCATAGTTTTAGAACTGATTTTACAGTATACGAAGTAACGAAATAAATATGTGAAGGAATTTATCTTGATTTGCGGAAAGGTGCGTTTAACAAACACATCTTATGACATCCAAACACGCCCTAAAATCACACTTCGACTTTAATTAAACTATATTGTTTAATTATGACCAGTCTAATTTTAATCTGATCTTAGTTTGACTCACGAACCTTTAAACTATTGCCTCAACTGGTTCGGTTTTTAGTATAGTGATGAAAATTATTATTACATATGAGTTTTTAGTACAAAAAGCTTGTCATTTCTTATCTTTGCTAGTCCATTGTTTGTAGTTTCTAACATCCTTGTTTTGCTGCTTTCGTGGTTTGGTCTGTTTCTTAAATATCCAAAAGCGTCTCGATGTGAAAGAAAAAAAATGTTTGAACCTAGGAAACTAGAGATGGTTGAGCCCTGGGAACTATGCTGTGATATCGAAAGCACTGCCAACATTTTTTTTTTTCTTGCTTTGCTTGAATAGTTTGCCTCACCATTTTCTCTAGACTAGAAACTCTCCTTATGCGCTGGATGGGGAAAGGAACAATTGATTGCAAAGATATTAAAACTGGTATGGCAAAATGAAAGATAATCATAGAAGAAAAATTGAAAAATGCAAAGTTATCTTGATTGACAAAATGAAGAGACCTCCTACATATATTTACACAACATGCTACAAGTATGAAATGATGCAAACTTTATTAAGACATGTTAGTAGGAAATATTCAACCAAAAGTAATGTCACCATTCGTCATCTTTTGGTCATGGTAGCTAGGGGTGTGTATGAGACCCGCATGCCTAATATGCCCGTCTAAACCCGCAGAAAAAGCACCCCGCCTAGCCCAGTCTAAGAAAAAGCTACCCAAATAAAAATAGGCATTTTCGGGCAGGATTGATTCATGGGCAGGGTAGGGCCGCGAGCAGGGCATGCTGCCTTGCCTATTTGGCCCTACTCGAAAAAATATATAATTATATATATTATAATTATTTTTAGCCATTATTCCTTTTTATTTTGGCTAAAAAAATTAGATAATAGTAGAAAAAATGAAAGGAAGATAAGAATTATAATTATATAAAAGAACCAAATAACAAAATATAAGATTAAATATACTAAATTGTTCCTAGTCAAATTTCTTTCTTTTCCTCTCACCTCCATTTTTTTAAAAAAAAAAAAATTAAAACCACCTTCCAAATCTTGCGCTTTCAACTATATGAATGAACTTAAAAATTGAATTACTGAATTAACTCAGTTATTAAATGTTTTAATTATTAAATATTTTTTTACCTTCCATAAGAAATTGAAGGCTGAAGAATAATGCATATAAGTGATTGAGTCATTCATGATAAATTTTTTTCCTTTCATCTTGTCTCAAAGCATGATAATTAAATTTTTCACATATGATATGGGCAAGATGTCATTATGTTGGGCAAGAAAGCCAACCCTTGTCTAGCCCAAAATAGTTTGGGCTTCTACTAGGCAGGGTCGACCAGCTGGTGGCAAAATGCAACCCGCTTATCTTTCAGGTTGGGCATTGGACAAAAGGTTTGTCCTGCTCAGCCCTGCCTATGTGCAGCCCTGATGGTGGCAACAAGTTTGTTGAGTTTGAAAGATTTGTTAGGACATTACAACTTATGAAAAGTAAATATTTGTTAGCAAGATTGTAAAGTAATCAATAAGCAATACAATAACATAATAGTAGTAAAAAATACACCTTCTATATGTTTGATTTTAGTGTGTTGAAGAACAACAGGAGGACGGCTGATTCTGTATATTCTTTGGAATTCTCTATATGCAATTGCCGCGGTTTTATCATAAAAAATAAGGGCCATGGTATTATTGCTAAAATGGAAACAAAATTGTAGCAAGTAAATCGGAGCTAAACTTTGTAATATTAGTAGCGATATTGTAATTAAAAAGATGCAATTAATAATAATCTTACTCTGAATTAGTTAACTTGAATTCAAGACATATTGTTGTTGTGACATACTCCTTTGGTTCTATTTATAAGGCAAAGAGAGAGAAGATATTTTTTTGTTCTATTTATTGGGCACTAAAATTTTTTTTTGTATGAATGTATAATTTTATTTTTCATTTATTATTATGTTGACTTTATTTATATGAGATATAAGGTATATTAAGTAAGGATAAAACTGAAAGTTATTAAATTTTAAATGAGAGTTAATAAAATTTAAGGTTTATTTTGGTCTGTGTAAAACATATTAGAAGTGACTTATGAATAGGACCAGAAAAGTAACATTCTTGTAATGGGTCAAATGATGACATGAAACTTGATTACTAATATTCAAATCCTTTTTATAAGATTTTTGTATGTTTAGTCTTAACTTACTCTCCCTTGGTTTAAAATGTGTCTAGTGTATTTTAGGTTTAGATTTATTTAAGTTTGAAATCATCTGAATTTTGCATTGGACTTTTAATTTGCTCAATTTAGCCCCATGATCTAGTGGCATGTCTATTTTCTCTCTCTCTCTCTCTCTGTTTTTTTTTTTTGGCCCCTACAGCAATGTACATGTACAGTGTTGACTTCTCTTGTTTTGGTGTATTAACGTAGCTCTATAAAGCTCAAAGAAACGTGATTCTATGTGCTTCAGCATGTCTTCTATACTGGTAAGTAGTAATTTAACAATGGGCTTAGGCCCCATTTTCACCCAAAAAAGAAAAACAATTTTACAGTCCTTGTGGGATGGACGGGTCTTAGTTATCTTTTGGGTTTCCGACTCCAAGCTGAATGTATATGAATGTGGTGGCAGGTCTATCTACCGGATATGCAAGTATCAGAAGGATATCCAAAGTCTGGAGGAAGTGGAGAAGAGAAGCAAGGAGCAGTAGGATTCTCGTCAATCCGTTGTGTTAATTGAGGATTCAGTCTCTTGTTATAGTCTGGCCTAGACGCTATGGACATGAAAACGTAATTCACTAAATCATCCGTAGCTCTAAATCTCCAATCATTTTGTGCTGGTTGAAATCATAACATTCTGCAGATTGTGTAGTTCAATCTTCTCTCTTCTATCGAATCCTTTACCCTTGTCCGTATTTTTTTCAATTGAAGAAATGAACCCCAGTACAACATTTTTAAGGTGCCAAAAATAAACTTGTGTGGTGAAAATGATACATTTTTCATTGAACTGCTCTTTTGATGTTTAATTAAATTAAATTTAGCTAGTATGTTTAATTTAAACTATGAAGGGTGGTTACATGACTTTTTCTTCTCAAAAGCTCTAAAAATCAATGTTTGAGGGTGAAGAAGTCAAGTATTCTCTTGACCTTTGTAAAATGAACAAAGAATGAAGGTGAATGGCGGCCATCTCCAATCTTCTTTTCAACTCCAACTTTAAAAGCATTCCCACCTCCACAAATACCTTTTTGTGTGGTATGAATTCTGTTTGTTCTTCACAATTGGCATAGCTTCATCACTAAACTTGGAACTCGTAAGACATCTCTGTTACGGGAAGTTTTCAGCATAATTTCATTCCAAAAGCCCGGGCTATGTGGTCCCGAGAGAAAAAAAGAAGATGCAATTTCATCTCAAGATCATTCAGATTTTACTGGTTTAACAATGCCCCTGAAATCCCATTGTGTGCATATATTTCTAAAATTATAAATGAATAACTAGAACTAAGTATTTTCTAGTGTTAAGCAAGTACCGAATAAGGATGTGCCACCAATGCACCCATGCACACAACTACGTTAATTGAACAGAGTATGGTTGTTACATAACCTTTTCTTCTCAAAAGCTCTAAAAATAACGTTTAAAGCTGATAAATTCAAATATTATCTTGACGTTTATAAAGTGGTCAAAGAAATTTTTGTTTGAATTTATTTATTTATGATGCCTGTTATACTTTTATTTTCTTGAATTCAACTTTTTATGGCCCCTCTACTCAGCAGGAACTAGATCCTTTCCACACTTTCTTCCAATTATCTTCTGAATACACAAACTAGAAGGCTAGTTTTATTTCATAATTGAGGAAATAAGATGATAGCTCATTCAAAGGATTTTTTGAACCTTTTTTTTAGCATGAATTTCATATTTGATATACTTTAATCCAAGTTTCCTTATTGGTTCATCATGACAAGTTTCTATGGCCTATGAAAAAGAGTCACTCGAATGACTATGGAACTAACTCTCAAATTTCATCTTGACTTAATTGCATATTGAAAATGGATGGGATCCATTTCATACCTGATATCAGATTTTCAACAAGTGGTCATAGCATGAGTTTATTCATTAGAGATGAAAGCCAATATTTGCAGCAAATAAGTGATGAGATGAACTTTGACAAAGCCCAACCGATAGGTTTTGGCAAAACTTGAAAATGAAGTCATTCAGGATATTGAATGTGGAAGATGTGAGTGAATGGTGATGCGATTGCAAAGGCTAAAAGGGTGAAGTTAGAATGTTAGAGAATCAATCACAATATTAATTAAGTCAGAAATGAATAAAAATAAATAAACGAGAACGGAAAAAATTAGTCACTCAAAACGTGATGAATCATTATTCAAATTCTTATTAAAAAAATTACATTTAATGTCTGAAAGTGTCTCAAATGAGATTATTTTTATTAAGAGAATACCTGTGCTTAGTTAAAAAAAATGAAAATGAAATTCCAGAATTAGAGATGAGGCTTGAGATAGAATAAGAAAATGGAGGGAACGAGTGTGTAATTGACAAAGGGGTTGGTCGGTGGGAGCATGATGAGGCGTGTCCTTTCAGTTGATGAGAGCCGTACAATTGGATGATATATCTGCCCCTCTGTCTTTGGTGGCTCTTTTCCGTAAAGTCAAACACGTTTATGCTGACTACATTATTTAGTAAATATATTAATTCTAACATTTTCTCATGCCCCTGCGCGTTTCCCACTTATGTGCATGTACGGCGCTTCTCACCTCTGTCTTCTACGCCCATGTATCATTAATCTAATTACTCAGAATAATCTTGTATTCAAACAAGAGAGCGTGGATAAATAATGAAGGGAAAATCCTACAAGTGGGTAGCATGTTCCTACTATTGATATATACTGTGTGCTTATTAGGCATGTGATAAATATGCTTAGTTTAAGTTTAGTTAATCAGTTGAAAAAGATTGGACACATGTTAGAGCAAGTTGTGTACTCAAAGTTGCAAATCTCGTCATTTTGGATAATCAGATTTATGGAGTTTAAGCATTTTTCCTTCCTAAATCTTAGTTTCTAGCATGGTATCAGAGCCAGACATTATTGTCTAACTCAAATCATCGCCGAAACATCAAATACTGCTAGGAATCAAGATTCAGAGAAAAAAATGCTTAAGCTCCACAAATCTAATTATTCAAAATGATGAGATTGACAATATAAAGTTGTTCAAAATATGCAACTTGTTCTGCCACATCTATATCTTCTTAACTGATTAACTAAACTTAACCTAGACATATTTATCACCTGTCTAGTACTGATTATTTGTTGTGAGACTTTTTTATGATTATATTGAGATTTGATAATTATTTTCCAAAAAAAAAACACAGAAAAGGTGAGCAAAATGAAATGAAGAGGGATTTGATGTTGATGTGAGTGAGGAGTGAGTGTGAATATGAAGGAGGTTTTCCCACTACGCCAGAATCGTTTTGGAGCAAAACTATTGGCACTATTATTCCCTGCGGCCGTCTCTCGGCTGTTTTTGTGCGTCATGGTTCCCACGTTTCTCACATTTCTCACAATCTCATTTCTCTATTTTGTCATGTGATTATTATTGCAGTAACTCTTTCTATCTGGTCCAAAAAAAAAAAACTCTTTCTAAATGTGTATGTCGTCTAGCTAACTCTATCTTTCTCATTAACCAACCAATCATCAAAGATTTGATTTCATAGTTTAGATTTACAACTAGCAACTGCTTCAAAGTTCCATTTCTATCCCCTTTTTTTTTGTGTGGGAAACTAAAAAATAGAATTATGTCATTTTTTAAAAAAATAGTTACTATGTAAATTTTGTTTTGAAAAATACTTCGCTTAAATTTCTTATATCTTTTATGTCAAATTCTTCAATTACACATTGTCACATGTTATTTTTCTTTCATGTAGGTTTAAAATTAAATGATAATATTTCAAAAACAGAACACAAGTGTCATTGAAAATTTTAATATAATAAATATAAAAAACTTGATATAATAAAAGTATTGTTCGTTTGTTTGTCGGAAAATTTTATACCACACGTATACTCTTAAAATATGGTTAGAGTAAGAGGAATAAATATCAAGTGAACACACACATATATATTCAAGATTGCAAAAGCTATGCCAACATATTTTAAAAATTCAAATAATTTATGAAGATAAAAAGTTTAAAATGTCTTCAATGAATGAAGACACTAAATGTTCCCCCCCCCCCCGGTAAGTTACTGCCTAAACTTCTAAGTACCACGTGATTTTTTTTTAAAATATTACTCTCTGACCAGATTTTAAATTTCATACTATTTCGCTTTCCAACTTGATGAAAAGTTTGTACATACGAGCTGTACAATATAAGAAATTCATTAATCAATCTGTTTAATATTTTTACGTAAATTTTTTCAGGGTTGTAAGAAATTCCAAAATTATGAGTATAACATAGTAATGTTACCACCCAGGCACACACTAGTTACGAGAGTTTTATGATTATGATCATCATCATCATGTTTATTTGTTTATCTTAAGAATATTTTCCTCGGCAACAAAATTAAAATAGACATTAAAAAAAAGAAATATGAACTATGGAGTCTTAAAAATGATTGTATAAGTATATCAATCTTTTTTATTTTTTTGAGAGTAGAGGGGAAAATATCGCGCTTGTTTGTTTGTTTTTTTTGTTTTCTTGTTTTTAAAAAAATTTTATAAAAAAATTTTTATAACAAGTTTTGAAAACAAAAAACAAAAAATTTTGTTTGGATAATTTTAAAAAGAAGCCATAAAAAACCACACTTACTAGATGATAATTGTCATTAATAATAATAAGTGGTGGATAGTAGTTAAGAAAAAAAATTTCTCAAAAATTTTCAAAAAAAATAAAAAACATGAAAACAAAAGCAGAAAAAATGCCAAAGCTGTTTTAGTTTTTTTATTTTTAAAAACATGTTACTGTTTTTTTTTTTAAAAAAAAACAATCAACTAAAAACAATTTATCAAACAAAGTCTTTTGTTTTTCTGTTTTTAAAAATTAAAAACCAAACAAGTCCTCATTACTCAAAAGATAATCACAAAAGGATCAGTTTGTGTGAATAGTAAATACGGGTCCTAGCCACCATATGTAGATCTAATTTTTACCAAAGGACTAAAGTATAATTTTCTATTCCCTATTTTCACTCACCCTGCCGCCAGCCGCCCCGCCATCAACCACCCTTTGCGGTAGCTGTCTGTACTTTTTTAATGGAGGCAGCAGTAAACTATATTAATACTATCTCTAGTTTTAATTATAAGATTTTATTTTTAATCTACAAACGAGATATTATAATTAGAATAGGAGATATTATCTGAAGAGATAATAATTTTCTTATAATATAAATATCTTGTAATCATGTAAGTAAAACCTCTAACCCGGAATGCAAATTTGTCTTCCAAAATATGAACTTCATTTTTCTTCCTATTATTCCAAAAAAATCGTAAAAATTTAAAGAACCAAAATCAGCATGATGTTCCTGGCAAAAAAAAAAAGTATTACAGTGTTAGTTAAAATCTGTTTCAGCTCCAATACTAAAAAGAAAAATAAATACGGTTGAATTGCACGCGTGGGCGGAATCAATAAATAACGGGAATATTTATATAATTAAGAATTTAAGATGGGTAGTGAACAGCTGGAAATTTAAAATATAAAAAGAAGGGGGGAAAAAAAAGCAGCAAAGCTGGGGAAATTTGAAAGCAAGAGAGAAAGGGAAGTGGGAGGGCACTCCATTTTGAAGTTAGGACATGTGCATTGAATTAGAAACACATGCCCAGAAAAGGACTTCCCTCCCTCTCATCTCACCCACTTTTCCATTTGCCTTTGAGACGCATGTTTTGACTTCAATGCTCTCCCCAACCCAACTTCGCTCCTACCTTCATTTCATTAACTACAATTTTAATTCCAATTGATCCCACCAGCAGGTTAGGTCTAGCAGAATAGGTTAGTTTTTCATGATATGATAAACTAAAGTTTAAATTTTTACTGAGAGAAGTACTCACATTTAGTACTCGACAATATTTTAAATAAATAGAATTGTTTCAAATAGAAAGATATCTATGTTTAAAAAAAAAAATTCATGGATTCCACACATTACTTTGGTCTCTGTTATAAGACACCTCCAACCATTTCATCGATGGAACAGAAAGATTGTTGAGTTGTTAAATTTGTTTGAAAATAATTTTGTTTCTCAAATTTGTCCATGATTAAAATCATGAATTGATCTTAAGAGACCAGAAAGAAAATTTTGCATCAAATTTTAAATAGAGAAGAGACTTTTTTTTAAAAAAAATGTAATTAGTAGTAGTGCCTCACTTGATGGCTCATAATAAGGGCTGTTTAATCCTAGTTTACCAAAAAAAAGAAGAAGAAGAAGAAGCCTTGTAATAGGAACTGGAGAGACACCTAATGTAAAATGTTTCAGCGTTGTTTTTGTTTCATGTCAAAGTTATTCCTCAACGGAATGAAGAAACAATTTGGCTTCTTTACAAAATGAGATACATCTCTGTTTCTCTCTATTGTAATTGAGAAAGAGAGTGACAGTTCAGTTTTAAATTTAAATTTAGAATATGAAATGTTTAATTTAATTTGCATATGATTTGTAATTATCGATCTCTGGAAAAAGAAAAAGAAAAAGAAGAAGCCATATTGATGACACAATACGATAATTGCATGAAAGAGACCGCAATTGGACAATCTAGATCTTGAACACAAGAAGACTAAAAATCCTAATACATGTACAATTTCATGAACCTTCCTTTCCTTTCCCCCTCTTTATTCATTAATTAACCTTAATTGTTAATACAACGTTTGCAACTGTAAACATGCGTACGTATGATCCAGATCCTCCTCCTAGTTCTTTGTACTTTGATTATTAATAGTTTAATCACAGTAGAAATTGTTCATATGAAACTACAGGATTCACACGCAAAAAGAAATTAAATATAAAAAAGAATTCTTAATCAAGACTTAAGTTCAATATTTTGCCCTGTACAATAGAGTACTTGAATACGCATCACGTGTGCTTAATGCCTATCTACATTATTAGACTTAATCATATTATAATACACGGATTAGATGAGAATGAAAAGACAAAGGAATTGTCAAACAAATGTGAATCCATTATCTTAATCTTTAATTTAAAAATCAGAAACGAAAATTATTAGAAATTAGAAAATAATAGCAAAAGCATAATAAGCATTCTCATTCTCCTAGCTACATTTGCTTTCATACCAAACCTGGTGGAGGGAAGTCCAAAACAATAGAAGGTCACACCAGTTGTTAGTTTTTCTCAAAAGTGGTTAATTGAAATGATTACTTGTGATGCAATTAATTAATTAATTAATTAATCATCCCCCAAACAATTCTTGTGATCCAATTATGTTAATACTAAACAACCAGAGGCCAATAACAAGGAACGTTACAGAAACAAATCATTCTGCTATTACTCTTATCATCTTATTGATATTTACAAAAAGAATCCAATCTTAATTATATCTACCCTGTCAACTTGTGATGTCTTGGCAACAAAATTTTACTAATTACACACAATAAGGCTAATTAAAACCTGTAAATCAAAACAAATTTTGAAAAAAGAATGATTTTAACAATCTTAACTAATGTGATCTCTTTAGGTTCTTGAAATCTGAGTCTACACAATCCACGCCTGAGCCATATTGATTCAGGAGTTTGAGAAGCTCAGTTGCTTTCACCTTCGTTTCATCGCCACATCCAATCTGCAAAACTAACAAAAGCTTCTGAAACGCACCAACTTGCAGTGCTTCAATCGGAACGCTTTTTCCTTCTTCTTCTTCTTCTTCTTCTTTCTCTGCTCCATTCTTGCACAGCTTCCATATTGCAGAAACAGAGGAATCTGTAGCCATTGCTGAAACTCTCAGTATCTTCTTCACCAACACAGGGATCGTCAAGGCGTTATTGTAAGCTTTTTCTCTGCCTTCCTCGCAAGAGCAGAGTGAATCGAAAATTGCCAAAGCCTTCTCACAGAGGCTTCTTTCTGAGTCCAGGAGAATGTCCAGCAAAGAAGAGACCAAACCCAGTTGGATGAATCTCTGTTTCATTTTGTTGCTTGAGGAAGAGGATGATGAGACCATATAGAAAACTACAGCTAATGAAGCTTTTGTGATTGTTGGACTCAGTCTTTTTGTAATGAATTCCACCAATAGTTCGTTGACTCCTTCAATTTCTGCCAGAACGTTCAAATGGTCTTCGTTTCCAAAAGAGAGAAGCTCCCTGAGAGCAACAATGGACTTCTCTTTCCCTGCCAGATCTTGATGTTTCAGAAACCACACCATGCAACCTAACGAAGCTTGTGACCCCAACGATTTCTGGGCTTCCATTTGAAGTGGGAACATCCAATTCAGAGCAGACAAAATCTCTTCCAAAACACTCAGATTCTTCTCAATCGAATCATTCGCGAACGCGTCAAAAGCAGAGGCCAGAGCAGCAGTGGCTCCATTCTCAACTATACACTTCTTATTCCTTTCGCTCTCTTCACCCCATTTCTCCATTTTCTGAACCAAGTTGAGACACCCGTACTGATCCAAACGCCTCGCCGACGATTTCACAAGAAGAAGAAGCTCTTCGACTTGGACGGGGGAAATGGGAATTCTGGGAGTAGGGATTCTCTCGACCCCATGTTGTCGATTTTCAACACACCATTCCTGAATCATTATGCGAAGAGTGTGATTGGGAATGAGATCGAAGCTCCTGAGGACCTGGTTGGTAACGGGGCAAGTGAAATTGCCTTCAAGGAACCACCTTTCGATGTTATCACGATCGTAGGTGACGCCGGTGGACAATGTGACAGGATCTTTCATCAAATCGAGGGAAATCGGGCACCGGAAGTGGTTGGGAACGACGACCTCGAGCTGAAGTTTGTCGTTGCGACGGCCGTTCTTTCTTCTTCGCCATCCCAGAACCATTTGCAGAGGCTGATAACAGAAGACAAGACAATCGAGGAAACGAGGCAGGTCAGGTGATTGTTTTGAGGTTTAAAGATGGAGGCTTTTTATGATGGGAGAGAAAGGAAGGAGGGAGGATTTATATATAAGAGGGAGGTGGGAGGGGTGAAAAAAGCAGAGAGTCAGTGCATTCATACAAAGAGGGTTCAAAGATTGGACTCGAAGAAGCGTTCAAATTGACGAGTAAGAGAGTTTTCACGAGGGAGGGGTTTTGAATATTGACCATTCAAGATTTTGGAGAGCTTCAAATCTAAACCGTCAAAAGGAGGGAACCGGTAAAACCAACGCCCCTCTCTCTCTAGTCTTCAGTCTTCGCCCTCATATCGAAACGCTAACTCTAATCAAACTGGTTCCCTCTTTTGTTACGTTGCCATTCAAAACTAATTAATTAATTAGGATTAACCAATCGGGGCTGCGAGGTTGGATTTAGTGAAAAGAATTAGTTCCCCACCACATGAGAAATCAAAATTTTAATCTTTGTTATGAGAAGTGCTAACATTTAGTATATGACAATAATACCTCATATAAGATTGCTTTCAATAGAAAAATACGTATGCTTAAAAAAAATTAATTAGGATTAACATAAATGTAAATTAGAGCATTAGTTAATTAACACTAAATGTGAGTCACTTTCTTAGTAAAAATTTGAACTTTGGTTTGCCTTTCTATAAAAAATTAGCTCTTTTTATTAAACTTAATCACATTGGTATCCTACAAAATTTAGTTATTGTTGCAGATCGTTTGGTCAAAAATATAACGCGGAATACTTTTTTGAGATTACAATCTCAACCACGTATTACATTGAGTTATAAAAGTTACTGGTCGCAAATAATTAAAAGACAAATAATAATTAGAATTACAAGTGTCATGAAAAAAGAATAATAACAGCAATAAATATATACAAGCGTCATGAAGAAAAGTTTATTTAATAAGGTCAAAATTATAGACCTCCCTAAAATTGTAAGTTGTGGAGAAGTTGTTACATCCTTGAATTGTTATTTTTCCGCCCTTTGGATAATGTGTAAGAGTTGGTGTTATGCGTCTTCTTTTTTCTATTCTTGAGATTTTTTCGTAGCTTTTATTTTATATAGAAGTGATACTACAGTAATATTTGTTTTTGTGTTATATCTATATATAAAATGATGTTTATGTTCTTTTCAATAAATAATAGCCCAAATGTAGTGTAGAGATAAAATGCAAAGTACTACCTACGATCCTTAATATAAGAGTTTATTTAATTTTATTTTGGTCTTAAATAAAAGACCACAATCTATTTTGTCTCTCATATTTTTTTTTTCAAAGTAATCATTGTAATAACAGTAGTTCTAATCAGTATACTTGATTAGCAAGGATATTTTAAGAAAGGCAATACTTACTTATTGCAAATAACTAATTTAATTAATTTTCTGCATCTACTCAAGTTAGTCAACTAGTTATTATATTAGGAACCGCAAGTAGTACTCATTTTGATTGAGAAAAACAACTCTTGTGAAAAGAGAAAATACACATGTACACCAAGATAAAATACTACCTCCGGTCCCTAATATAAGATCTTATTTAATTTTTATTTTCGTCTTAAATATAAGACCTCAATTCATTTTGTCTCTCATATTTATAAATTTTTTTCCCAAGATAGTTCTTTTAATAATGGTAGTTCTAACCAATACATTTGATTAGCGAGGATATTTTAGAAAAGACAACACCTATTTATTACAAATAACTAAATTAACTTATTTTTTTAATCTCCTCAAATTAGTCAACTAGTTTTTATAATTAGGACCGAAGGTAGTATTATTAAATGTTAACTTAAAATATTAAATTATGCTTGGTAAAAATATGATTTTTTTGGCCAACGGTAAAAATATAAATTGCATGAACTGAGGATTGAAGGATGCACAAGCGTCGTATATTAGAAAATAGTTACAAAAATATTTACATATTATCCATCAAAAGGCTCTAATATTCACAATGGAACTTTTAATTTGATAGTGATAAACTGACAATATATTTTTTTTAATTGAGAAGGATATGCATTAACAATAACAATGAAATTTATAAGAAAAATTAAACTTGTGATTTTTCATTAGTAACAAAATAACATTTTTAAATTATGATTATAATATTATAATTTTGATTCTCGCGGTAATGTGAAAGAAGCAGAGGTGGGGAGTGAAATGGGCGGCTCGGCTTGGCTTTAGGCGTAGGCGCGTGTTGAATCAGCTCACACGCGTTTTCCCGTTTCGACTGGAAGTCTGGAATCACTCTTTTCTTCAATTATATTTTCTGAATAAATAATTCTTTTGCCGCCAAATTGATCATCGTGGAATCTCTGATTTTAATTTCACATTTGGATCATTAAAAGACAAAAATTTGACATCTCACAATAAATAAGTTAACATGATATGATCTAAAGTTCTTGGAAGAATTAACCACTGATGATATATATGGCTGTATAAATTTTAGGGAAAATTAAGTATAGGTTTTGAGGTAAGAGAATTAAATAATTACTATTACTATTAGTTTTTAAATTTCAGGTAAGAAATTGAACATGTACAAATTATGAGTTCAATTTTTAAATTATAAAATTTTAATTTATAAGCATAAATTGTTAAATTTGACTAATAAATGAAGCCATTAAACTTGTAAGTATGAAAATTTGGCTTTATAAATAATAAATTCTTAGAACCTATTAATATTAAATGAAATTTAGAAGACTTATTTGTATTTATTTTTTTTAATCTAAGACTTGTAAATAGTTTTTGTTGTTTAAATTTTATTGGTCTCGCAACAATATTGTTTTGCTTGATTTATACCATTTTGCTATATGCAATAAACTTTGAAAAAATCAAGCAAGATGATGATATTTGAGAGAAAGCGACACACAAATAAGTCCAAAATGTCAATTATAATAGCTGCACGAGTTTCATTACTTCAGAGATATCATTTCAACTACGTTTTGGAATACTATATGTTTATGACTATAAATAACTTTAATTAAAAATAATAAACAAACTAAAATAAATTAGATTAAAAGAATTGGAAGCTAATCAATCATTAATTTTAATTTTCTTATATCATACCTTATTTTTAGTATTTTTAAATCAGTTTTGAGTATTGTGGTATACAAATGAGAATAACTCTTTTAAAAATAATGCTTTTCACATTTACATGCTTCTAGCCTTCTACTTGGATTTTGGGATCAACATCTATATTGATAATAAATCATTAATTTATTCATATTTATGTGCACACATGTACATACTCTGTATTTCTGTATTATTATAATAATTCATGAAGTTTCATTTTTTTTTTTTGAGATAGTCAATGAATTTTAAATTAATTTATCTATTGAATATCCCGACCGCCACTCCCCCCAAAAAAAAAAAGAAGACAAGATTAAATTGGTGTTATGAAATAATGGTTTTTTTAAAAACTAAATTAATGATTTTTTTTTTTTTGCTTTGCATTACCTCTCTGGAATGGAGGGACTTGGCAGGGTAACTTCAATTACGGGTCATTATTTATAATTATTTGTTTGAGAAATCTCGTGTTGAATTTATTTTATTAAATTAATAAATAGCTGTATTCCTTGTACGGCGTAAGGAAATTTTAAGGTTCTAGATATTCGTAGAAAGCAGATTTTTTTTAAAGAAAAAAGTTTGAAATAATATAATGCAGATAAATGAGAAATTGAGTGGTTGGAATCATAGTCACATGATGAAGTCACTTGGCCATGTTCCAGCTTATAAAGCCATGGACATTTGGGAATATTTTCAAAGATTAAATATTTGCCTATTGACGACAATTTTTTAATTACTTAAAAAGTCTTTAAGAGATCTTAAATGTTTTTAAATTCAACATGTTGCTTTCTTTTAAAGCATGGACAATTTATTTTATTTGACTTCTTCGTACTTCTGTTCTGAAAACAAAATATATATATCTTTGAGAATTTACAAAGAAATTGAATAGATTATAAACAGGGCAATAAATAAAATAGGGCTAAAATAATTAACGCGGTATATATTTTAGTTTTCTTGAGAGTTTAAGGGGAAAATAGAGAATAGTTAAACTTTCTTATATTATCCTTACAATTAGTTAAATACATATAAAACAAATTTTTAAATACAGATACATAATTATAATTATAGCATATAATTAAGAAGCCTACAAGAAATTCATAATTAATTTGTGCATGTTAGGTATTTATATAACTGGGATTCGAAGGATATGAATGAAATATTTAATTTGTTTACGTAACATGAATCTATCTTTCAAAAGATATAGACTCAGACCAAATAAAAAATAAAAGAAGAAGAAAATTTGAAATGTCTTAACATATTTTGGTCAAGAAAATGCCTTAACATATAAACTAGTGATCAGAAACTGTTTGTTATGCGACGTAGAAAATAAAAACGCGTAATTAAAATAGACTTTGTAATTCTTTTCCAAAAAGAAAAAAAAACAAAGACTTGTAATTGATTAAAGATTTATAATAATAAATTATAACGCGTAAGCTACTCGAGGAAGGAACTACTGAGGAAGGAAGGAAGGAAGACAAATCATATTATCAAATAAATAAATAAACAAAATTCAACTAATAGTAGTATCTCACTATTAATACATAAAACCAAATATGAATGCTAAATGAAGTTATTGTATGTGATATTTTAATTAATAATTTATTTACAAATTTTATTGGCAACAAAGTAAAATAATATCTTGCGATCTATATAGCCGATGATTATTATCATAAGTTGTTATAATATCTCATTAAAAGAAAGCTTATAAAATAGGAATTGATCTTATGATTTGAATTTGGTTATACCATAAAATACGAATTTGAGATCATAAGATTAAGCAAAAAGAAACAAAAATTAGTGAATTTTTAATTATGAAAAGGATATATTAATTTAATTAACAAACAAACACAAGATTTGTTAAATGAATTTACGGGCTGTAGGGTTTGACCCAAACATAAGCAAGTGTTCATAAGAATGGATCAGAGGTTTTTTTTTTCCACTCAATTTTTTGACATCTTCATATACTTAGTTATAGTTGTGATAAGTCGTAAGCCGTCACAGTCAATTTAAAAAAATCAATGAAAGATTTTTCTTCTTGCTTGTACGGCAAGGTAGCATGACTTGTTTTGCCCCAGTCTTCTGTTCACCTTTGTTTTTCAAAAAAAAAGGGGGGGGGGGCTAGAAATCTTCATTTTGAGAATGGATTCAATAACTTGAAAGACAAGATTTTTTTTTTGTATGTAAACAAAATAAAAATTTTCATTCAAATGCTGTTTTTTCTGTGTTCATGGAACAAGATCTTGGCAACCACTGTTTTGATGATTAAATATTGGGATCCTGTGAAGTTTGAATTTTTGCCTAAAGTACCAATGCTCTGCCTTATATATAAATTTTGGTTCTATGCATATAAATTATAAAGAAAGATAAACTCACAATACTACTTGTATGGTATTTTATTAATTTTGGGACGTTGTTTTGTATTCTAGTGTGGAAGTAGTTGGAACAGAAAACATGCCATGAACACAATAAAAAAATTATCATACAAGTGCGAAAGTAGGAAGAATGTGTATAGCTACTTTAAGTCTGAAAATAATAGAAAATTATTTGAAGAAGATAAAAAAAATAATTAATTAATAGAGTACAACAATGTCATGTAATCTATACTGGCTGTTGTATAAAATTTTAAAGGAGTAGATAGCTAGGAACTGTAAGATGAAAGAATTGAATTAGGGTTATGAAAGTGGTCATGAAGCGGAGTTGAACTGATGGGGTCAATGCGAACGAAAGCAGTGAATTTGTTCAATCAGTGTCCTTGAATGAAGGAAGCTCCATCAACGGTACTAATTGGTCAACGTCTCTTGCATAGATTTTCATTGGATCCTAATGCCTCATATTTCCCCTCCTAGCTGCTCAACACGGCCTATTTTCATGCTAAGATGAATTTCTTCCAAGTTCTATAGCTTGACATGTTCTTCCTACTCTGTGTGAAAAATATTTTATGAAATACTAATATTTTAGAAAAAAATTAATCTTTTTGTCCCTATAATCTTAACTTAGTTATAACTCAATTCTTAAACTTTATTTTGATGAGCTCAATACTTAAACTTTAACTCAATTGTTATAACTTAATCCCTGAGTATTGACTTAATAAAACTCAATCCTTATAGTTTAATCCTTTAATTACCTCTGGTCTTTAATATAAAAACTAGTTTAAGATTCAGTTGGGTCTTAATTATAAGATTATAATCTATCTTGTCTCCCATATTTCTTCATTTGTTTTCAAAGCGGCCCCTATGGTGATGGCACATGTTAAATATTCCATGAGAGAATACTTCTAATGCACATAATAAGAGTATTTTAGATAAAATAATACATATTGATTATAAATAAATAAACAAATATTTTAATATTCGTAAATTAGTTATCTAGTTTTTAAATTAAGGACCGGAGGAAGTATACTTTTATTTTTTTTCAAATACGGGGACTAAAATTAAAATGATTTATTATAGAGACTGAATTACAGGAAGTCAAAATTTGATAATCAAGTTATAATTAAGTCAAAATCATAGAGATTGAATTGCAATGAATTAAAATTTAAGCATTGAGTTACAATTAATTTAAAAATACAGGTATCAAAAGATTTATTTTCTCAAATATTTTACAATGAAGTTAGAACGAGATTAAAAACATGGAAAAAAATAACTTCAGTTTTGTGGCATCTAATCTCTTCATAATAACTCCTGTTTTGTGTAAATTTATTATTTATACGTCTTGCTTTAAGGAATTACTTCAAAATTCAAAGAGTGGTGGCTTCCCTATGACTGCCAGGTAGGTGATAGTAATATCATAGAGTGTAGCTACGATGTTTTTCGCTTTTTTTTCTCTTTTAAAAGGGTTATTCTTCTTATTAATAGCATAATGAAACAGGACTTACATTAAAATTATGGCTTAGAGAAGGAGCAACCATCTAAAGAGAAGCTGGTCCAAAAAAAAAAAACCATCTAAAGAGAAAGGCAAACCAATTTCAAAATGCTAAGATAATATTTGGATTGAATTTTTAAAATTTATTTTAAAATATGTGAAATAATTACGTAAAAATAATTTTATCTTAACATAAGAATATTTTTTATTTAAAGAAATTTACGTCAAAGTTGGAGATTTTGAAGCCTGCACAACATGGGTTTTCCAGTGTAGGCGAGTTGGGCTTAGACCAAAAGGTTTAGTTTAGTGCTGCATGAAAGAAAAAATAATTTACACAAGTGGCTGCCTCCTCATAAGTCATAACTTGTGTCAATTCCTTAAATAAAACTCCACAATTGATAAATTGTTGAGTGTCTTCCATCTTTTACATTAGACTCAAGCTAGCTTGAGTTCATCCAATCTTATTGCGTTAATCATAACCAATGCATACCACATTGACGCCACACATTAATTGCAGAAAATTTGACCTTTACAATAAGTTATATCTGTATTTTTCTTTGCTTTTGCAGTGCAGGCGAGTTGGGGTTAGTGGGAAGGAAACAAAGCTGTTTATGCCTCAAATAATATAATTTCGACTGTATAAATATATTTGAATAGAAACTTAATATATATTATGCCCACTCTATTTTTTTCTAATGATGAGAGAGAAATGTGATTAATACCTCGATATTTCTTTTAAAATTTCTAATGTGTTCCTATCTATCTATATTTACAAGTCATGGTTACAATACCTAAATTGTACAACAGATCCCTTTGTTTAGTTTATAATAAGGCTATCCTTCAGATGAAGATCTATCTCCATCAATGTGACGCAAAAACCTTAGGGGGGGGGGGGGAATATCCGGTCATCCGTTGTGGGCACCAAGTATGACATGCGACAACTTTCACAGTAATACAAGTTCACGAGTCGAATCAAAGAAAACCCACAAAAGTTCGAGTGAAAAAGATTAAGGGTATGTTTAGGTGACTCTCAAAACTATGGTTTGGGAGGTAAAACCATGGTTTGGGTGGAATGTCATCTAAATAGCATCAATTTTGATACCATAATCTGAAAACATGGTTTGGACTAAAACCATGGTTTTTGAACCATGGTTTTAGGAAAAGTGAATCTATTCTGCTTCAGGTTCAAATTAGAGAGTATGATTGTGCTTGTCAGAGTATATCTCAACAATAATATGACTTTAACATCCCTCAATTAATTTTTTTATAAACATATTAATCTTATATCTTATAAATATATATACACATATTAATTATTCATTAATTATAGTATCTTATGTATTATTAATTGTGTTGGTAAAAAATATATTATTAACATTTTTATTCCTTCAAATTAAAATATATCATAAAATCTATCTTTTATATAATTATCATATTAACTTATGTCTGTTTTAGTAATTTATATGTATAAAAGGTATTTCTGATAACAACTATCCAAATACTTTTACTTTTCAGAGTCACTTTTTTATAAAATCTATTCTTCACAGAACCTATTCTTCCCAGAATCTATTCTCCATAAGCTATTCTCCAAACTATGATTTAGTTTCATCTAAACACCCTCTAAAAAGCTTACATAACATGTCGGGCGTACTATTTTAGATCTCTCACCCAAAAAACATTCGAAGAGCATTTTTTGTTAAAACTTCAAAAGGCGAATGTTAGAGGTAAAAAAATTGAAAAGACGGGTATGCAGGAGCGCGCAGACACACACAGTAAGATTAACTGTTTGGTTTGTTAAATTCATTTTAGGACCCCCACTGATATTAGTATTATCCTAATGGTTATACAGAATCATCGCCTTCATTAGCAAGGAAAACTAACGCCGCTGTACGGAACCAAGGAAAAAATTACAGCTTTCTTGCCCACCAAACCCCCCCTCCCAATTTTAAGCCGGAACAATATCACCAACGTATGTGCTGTACAGATAACAAATCAACCCCAAACCAAAACCTTCCCCAGCAGATTATCTCATTGATGATGGGAAAAAACAATCATTCTGAACCACCCCATCTCAGGAAGATCCTTGAAGATCAAACCAAAACATATATCGGACATAGCCCAGTCAAACTGACCTCCCTTACCCTTACCAAAATGCAATGCTCTTGTCAAATCCTCCGGAGCTGTGAGATTCTCCGCTATAATTTGATCTTTCAGATCGTTTGTCTATGAGAGCTAACTACCTAGCAAACTCATTCTTGTCTCATGAGCGGAGATGAACTCACTTCCGTACTGAAAAATGATTCGTCCGCATTGATTTCGAATATGTCGTCATCCTTCTGTTCATTCCATTTGACGACCTCTCTTACATATTTGAAGGCTTCATCAACTGAGGCATGCTCCCAAGCTCGCGTATGCCACACGAACAACTTCTGGCCAGTTATGGCTGAATATAGCTCCTTGAATCTCACCGCCACGTAGTAAAATGCTTGGTGTGCCAGGGCATGATTATTGTGATGGGGTCTTACAGGACAGAAGTCTTGAAACCACTCACATGTTGATAAAGGAACTTTGTTTATCTTTTCCTCTAAGACATCATACTTATTGAGCAGAAGCACGAAAGGGGTATCTTTAAAACAAGGATTCCTCACCAGACTCTCGAAAAGATCTCGGCTTGCCAGCATTTTGTTGCAAAGATGGCCAGAACTGTTGGTCCACATTTGGTCATAATCACTCAGTGCAACACAGAATATCACTGCCCGCACATCTTCGAACATATCCAGCCATTTGCAACCATCTCGTAGGCCCTTTGAAGGAACTCGAATCAGTTGATACCTGAGCCGAAGAATAATTATCAGACATCACAAAATGAGTTCTCAAAAGCTTTAGCTTAATAAATGAAAAGGATTGTGCACTATGCACTGGGATGGAAGAAACAATTTTACCTGGTGAAGGGAGGACAATTTAAGTTTTCACTGTATGTTTCAGACATGGGACTTCTATCATCAAAAGAGAATTCCATGAAGGCAAGGCCGTTGCTTGGAGTGACTCCTTCGGCATATAATATATCCCTATCAGAAGGTTCATACTCATTGCTCGATATTTCTATTGCCTGCGCAGGATCAACGTCATATATGATTTTTTTTAATATATAATAAAGGCTAGCAAAGAGCTTGAGTAAAATGTCAATTACAAGACGAAAAACAAACAGGAAAATATTACATGAGACCGCATATGTCATCAAGATCCCAATACATTCATTTGGGATACCAGTCAAAAGGTAACTTCAGACACGATTAGTCATACAGATAGTACCCGCCTCGGTTTAACATTACAAGGCACTTTTAACTAACTCAAACTCATCAAGAAAAATTATTTATGTTCCTTGGTGTCCCAAAAATATTGCATTATTTCCAAATTTACCTTTCATTAGTTATAATTGGCCTTCTTAATGTCTAATCTCAATCATTAACAATTAAGGGTATTTTAAGTTGAACAATATTAAATACTCTTCGTTATCCGCGAAATATCTCATATGGGGAATCATAGATATCTCTAAATAGTGCCTTATAAACTAAAATGTAAGCATGTTTTAAAAAATTAACTAGATTCAATGCATGTCATGAGATATATTGGTCAACAAAATGCAAATAAGACCAGAAGAGACATATTATATTGGGGGTAAATCTCACTCAACTCCAATCAAACGAAGTTTAATAACATAATTATCTGATTTTAAAAAAGAAGGTCAAACTTTCATGTTGTCAGGCCAAAATTTGGATTTACCAGATTTAGGATTTATTCAAGATTATGAATTTAACATTTACAAAGCCTTTACGGCATGCTTTTAAAGATAATATAGTTCTCAAACTTGAGTCCATAAAGTTAGTATACGCCCCAAAAATTATGATATGTACCAGTGGTATGTTTATTAGACATGCACCATCATGTCTTACAGAAAATTGTCAAATGACAAACAGTAAATATTTAATGAGTCTGATATTAACGTACCCATGCATTTAATACATAAAAAAGCACTCGTACCATGGAAGCAAGACTACAACTTCAGAGACAATGTTTCCCATGTTCGAGATGTAATGAGAATACACTAGGTTAGGTGTGGACATGACAAAAGCTGTGTTACGTGACTCAATTTAACATCTATTATTTGACAGCAAAGCCTGCTTTAAAAGCTCAAGTTAAAGCTTATTGAGAGCGTAGCAATATAGTTTATTTGTATATAATATTACGCACATAAAAACTGCCCAATTGCATTGCCTCCTTGTAAGCAATCACCTCATCACCTTATTATATGCTAAAACAAATGAACAACCCATCAGATAGGTGATTCTAATTGGCCAATCACCATGAGCCTATAGGAATTGAAAAACTCTTTCGTTACTTCTGGAATGCTGCAATATAACCCATCAGCCCTTGAAGTTCTTTACCATGAAACCTAAAATCTCAGAACTACATTCTCAATTTACTTACATCCGTTTTTCATATCAGCTGTCATCCACTTCTTAAAAATATAAATGAGATGAAACAATAATTCAGAAAAACTCTGAACTAGTTGCATGGCATTAATCATTTAATCCAGAAAGGAAAAAAGTTAAAATTAAAAAGAGAACATTTTAGTGTGGTGATAATTTATTACTACTTTCCTAATATGTTAACTTTTGGAAAGTGACGTCAATTTATTTGGTATCTTCGTTAATAAAATAGCAAAAAAATGAGAGAGCAACAATCTGTTGGTAGAAAGAGAGAACAATAATTAATGAATGCATTAGAACAAGATAGATAACTATTTATTGAAGGCATACCCGATCCAAGAAATACTTAGCTACATCAGGAAGGTTATGCAATTCCTCTCTTCTCTTGTATGTCTCCTGAATTGCAGAGTCTCTCCAGATCTCATCTACCATAGGAGCATATTCACGTGTAGCAGCAGGGAAGAAAGCTTCCAAATCCCCAGTTGCCATGATATCCAACAACCAGTCAGAGAAATGCTTAAATCTCGGGCTGATTGAGTAAATGCACCTCTTATTTTCAACAGCTACTGTCTCTGCTGAAGTAATAACACTAAACCACCATAAGGTTTGCTCATAATTTTTTCACGAACATTAAGAAAAGATATTTTGACTTATCCACAAAATTCAAAAGAAATCAAGGAAGTACCAGAAGCATTAAAAATTGTCAATTAGAACCCACGTGGCTTAAAAAGCCAAATGACCCATGAGCACTGATACATTATAACATGATTGTTTTTCCTTGTTGCAAATAACTCACAAACAAGTCGTCTTGTTAAGAGAACAAATAAATTCTGGGCTAAACAAATGAACAAATTTAATGGTCTTATATACAACAACACTGACAGAGAAAAAAGTTCTATTCCAAAATTAACATTTTTCACCAACATAAGGAGCCAAATAGAAAACCTCTATGCCCTCTTTTTCCCCCCACCATAATCAATAAGTGTTCTCTAATTATTCCAATTTGAAAATAATCTAAGACAAATCATACATGGACAAATCAATTAGGGCATAATAAATGATGAACTGCAAAAGGTAAAAATCTTCAATCAAATGATACTAATGATGCTTCAACAAGGTAAGCCTAACATGCAAATGATGTATATATAAAAATCTTGTATCAAGTGATACTAATGATGCTTCGACAAGGTAAGCCTAACATGCTTTCTTAAGCATATACCTGACTATCAGAATTGCTGCCTGTTTTAGTCAAATGAACTGCTAACTCATGCTCAACTACAGAAATTGAGCAATTGATCCTTGATGAATATATTTGACAGTGGTAACTGGAACTTGTTAGAGACTATAATACAAAATTTTGTGAACATTCACTTGATGATTTAAACATTTTTGGGTATATCAGATGTTTGCTACTCCTGACTAATCTTGATTTGATGATTGTTAGGTTCAACTAAAGAGTGTCTCTTCCAACGTAATTTTTTTCATCCACAAGATTCAAACCCTTAATCTTGCTTAAGGGGTATCAAATCCGTTTTACTCGATCCAACCAACTAGTTCTTGACATAGTGTTAGGGCCTCAATTCCCAAGAATTTAATGTTCTGTTATTGCCAACCTCTTTCTCTTGTGAATCATTTTAAAGAATATACCTCAACATGCCTCCATTTATAAACATAAGATTTTGCATTCAATTAGCCCCCGATCGAACATTATACAAAAAATCAATTCATAGGGAGTAATTTTCTAGCCTCAGGCCAAGCTTAGTCAAGAGCCCATAACAGAGAACTGAGGAGGTCGAAAGTTAGCAACACAAGACATTATGATTGTAGCTACTAACTGCAGACGTATCTGCGTAATTAACCCAGTTGTCCAAGGAAGTTCACTCTATATCATGTACTCTCTCACTCTTCACCATTTAAAACATAGTCATGCCCAATTCTATACTGAAATGTCTTCCTACAATCCCACCAAATGTATTATGATATGAATTTTTTTTCTTGAAGTCCAGGGTGCACTATCTTTCTACATGCAAATAAATACACAGAAAATATTGTTTTACAGATAGCTTTGCTTCCATTGCGCATCAAATCTAGTACGGTTTACTTTAATCCAGATCTGCAACAAACTTGACTCAGCACAGTAAAAGTTTTTAATTTCTTTTCCCTGTGTTTTTCAATGGGCGTAACAGAAGACCAGCTATTAACATATTTGAGGTAACTGAATCAACAGACCGGGGAATAAGCTGTTCTGACATGTGAGTGCTTCCATAAATACTTGTTTTTTCTTGTCAAGACAAAGTTATGCATAAGACCAGAAGAACCAAGGAAAACAGCATCCATCAAAATATAGTAGTTTTATTAGAGCGAAGTAGCATATGAACAGACGGAAGGAAGGCAAGAAGAGTAAAATACAACCTGGCCCAGAACCCTCAACATCTAAAGTAGATTCTTTTTCTGCCAAAGCCTCCTCTTCGAATTGTTCTTGTCCTTCAAGGAGAATGCTGAGATACTTGTACATATTACTTTGTATCATGTGCTTGATGTTTTGCAGCTCTTCTTCACCAAAGCCACTGCTATATAAAAACTTGGCCTGTGCCATGGATAGGAGAAATATTCTCATAATAAGATCATAGAAAAATTAAAACGAGACACCATTATATGATTACACTAGCAAAGAAATAAAGAACATATATCAAAAGGCAAAAGGGAACTCATTGCAAGACACAAAAAATGAACTCGTGATGGTGCAAGCATGTCTGGAATGTTGTTTGAAATTGTTTGCAACTTTCGGCATCCTGTTTTCATCTAATTTGTGAGTCATAATTCTATGCAAACATCAATCCTTTCAAATTTCTGCAAGCATCACGTATGTACAAATTCAGACACAAATCTATCTATAAATCCATTGGGACATCAGTACATGATTCATGCACACATATCATGCGTACAAAACCAAATCACTGACACATACACACATATGTACGTGCATATATTTTGTTGAGAAACATATATACAGAAATGTTCAAGAGTTGATAATAAAGCAATACAAATATCATAATCCTTAAAAACATTATGAATCTAACATAGTATTGTCAACCACTGCTAAATATAATTGCTACTAAAGGCCTAAGTTCAAAGGGCCAATAAAAAATGCGAGAAAAGCCTAGACCAACAGAATAAAGTTAATACAAAAGGACGCACCAGCATGCAAGCAAGAATACAACACAAAAAAGCCGAAAACAGCCAGACATGCCTGCTTAAAGAGAGTGGATGTTCCTGATCCTTCCATGCCAAATAACAAAAGTTTCTGGACTCTTCCTTGATCCAAATACTCAGGCACAGACCTTGTTGAATAGTTAGTTGGATTCTCATTCAACCCATGAAAATTATTTGGCGGTACCGGCAATGAGAATAATGAAGAAAGGAAACGAGTAGATGCCTGCCTACCATAAAAGAAGCCACTACCATAAGACCAATACCTAAGATTACAATTAAACAAAAGAACAGGTGATTATCATGTTCAGATAAGAAAGAACCTTTCCCCAGATGTTCCCCTTAATATTATTTTGACCTTCTTCCTCATAAGAACCATCATCATAAACCCAGAAATGAGTGTCTCGAGGACACTGTACATTTGCCATCTGAAATGATAGCCAGATCAGGTACAAACAAATAGATAATAATAAAATTAATAATTTACCAACCCACTTACTGAAAAAAGAAAAGAAAAGAAAGAGAGCTAATTATAGTTAGATGAGCAATATGCCACATCTCAGAGCTTGAATGGTATCAAATCTGAACAATATGATATCCTGACAAAAAAAGGCCAGACAATATTTCAAGGCTTTGTGTTTAATACCTCATCTATTTGCACACATCTTATCAGTGTAAAAGTTCTTATCGTGTTTCTTTCAAGACAAACTTTCTGTGACATTGCAATGCAACCAAACACTATATTTTTGAAAGAAAAAGAGTATTGAAGCTAGATGCAAAAAGGAAAGGAAAGGAAACAAACATTTAAAATAGAAGAGCACTAAATAACTGTCAACTACCTACTGCGAAGAGTAGAGACCTTAGATACATGTTCTATAGAAATATCAACAATCCAAATTTTGATTTGATACAGATAAATACACATCATCATTTTGAGTGAAGATGCATTTACTCGCAAATGTAGCATCTTATTTAATATCTTCTCATCAAATTCTGACAATGTACAGCCTATAAGTGGTTGTAAAAAGCACTATTGGAGGGTTAAGCTCTTAGGAAGCTTGGGTTTTTGTTCATTTGCATGATGCCGTAGATCATATCTGAACACCAATAAATGACACATACACTAACAAGTTACTAAATTCAGTATCATACTGTATGTTGTATTTATGCGTTTTGCTGTATGTTTAGAGCTGAGTACAAGCAGATGCATGGAGAAACACAATTTACCTTCAACATCCTAAGCTCAATTTTTGTTATTTCACGACCATTCATAAAAACTCCAGTATTTCCTTTGCTAGCATCCATCTGGAGCTTACCTCCAATATTTAGTTTTGAACTTATTATCTTATCCGGCTTCTCTCCCTCCTGAAATTCATTACTTTCAAGTAAATACAAAAACGAAAACAACAAAAGCAAACTTCTATATGACCAGGAAAAAACAAAAGATACTTCCAAAGAAATGCTTGTATCTTCAAACCGAAAATTTCACCTTCCCCCAAAGTCCGGAATCCTTATCATACCAATACCTCCCAGGCTTTAGCTTCTGAGGAGGAATCGGACAACCCAAAATCTCCGCCAATTCTTCTTGCCTCAACTGCCTTCCATTAACGATAAGCTGCTCAGGTCGAAGTTGATTGGCCGCGCATTCCCTTTCCGCCTTCATTATCTGCTTAATCTCCAATGGACTACAAACTCTCGACAACATCCTCGAGCACTTACCCAAACTCGACCTCTTTGACTCGTCTATAGGCTGCCCAATGCAGCTCACGCACTTACGACCCTCTGGCATCGAGCCCATTGCCTTAAGCACACAATTACTACAATACCTTTTATCACACACCAAACACGCTTCCTTTTCCTTCAGCCGATTCCCTTTTCCACATCTGCTGCAAATCCATTTCTTTTTCGGCCCGACCTGCGAATTTCGAGCCGCAACCGGGGATCCCACTGGCTCGGTAGCCACGGAACGTGGCGACGAACACCCATCATCCTCTTCGTTCTCCGAATCCTTGGGCGTGTTAAATGTCACAATAGTAGGGCGCTTCACTTCAATCAGCCCATCAGCTTGAGGAGCTGAATTCGGAGCTCGTGGAGACGACACAGAACTAACCGCATCCTCGGTAATTCCACCTCCGGAATCCGAATTATCCTCACCCTCACCGTTCCGCAAATCCAATTGTGTTCCCGAAACCGAAGATGACCTTTGACTATCCACCGGACTACGCGACTCTTTACTAGGAGTACCGTTCCTGAAGCGATTAAACCTGGAGAACCTCTGATTTATCGGCATGGCCACCGGAATCGAAGTGCTGTCGGAAACCGAAGCCACAGAATCAGCACGAGCCGGAGCCGACGCAATATCCAACGGATCAACCCTGGGAACCTCATAAGGAACAGGAGGGCCCTCGTATTCCACCGCAATTGAATAATCGAGATGCTCTTCGTCAGGTAGGGGTGCACCAGCTGGTAGCATCCTCCGGAGGACCTCCTCCCAAGTTTTGTCTTCTTCTGCGGAGGCTGTTTCTGACGCCATTTGGCTCTGCAGAAGAAGCCGAGGAGGTTTGTCTGTGTTGTTTGGCTGGTGGGAAAGCTCGAGAAAACGGGAAAGAAAATAACCAGAAGAAAAAGAGAAGAAAATTCAAAAAGAGCGAGCACGAGTGAGTATCAAATTGAAAGGTCTCATCTCAGAGAAGGCGAGCGAGAGGCTGCCTGGGCGTGCTGTGAGTTGTCAGCCGCAGTCGAGAGAGTTGGCAGAGAGTAAACGGAGTAACTAACGGCAGCCGTCGCCAAGGCCGGACGATTCCGTTACATTTGACGTCATCATGACACCTCCACCCAATTCAAGTTCTGGATTATCAATTATTATTCAAGCACTTTCTTTAACATATTTCCAAAGTGTGCGTAACTTTTGCGTGCCTATTCGTAAATATCACTTCGTTAAACCCTCGTTTGGGAAATATGGCAAATTTTACCATACTTTAAAGCCCTCTTCCATTGAAAAAGATCATGTTTGACAAAATTATTTAATTAATTAATGCTTGTTTTTATTAGTACTACTGTATTTATACGTGGATCATAAAAGATAATGTTTTGTCCTTAAATTACTTAAAATGGTATATGTTTGTCTTCATTTTTCTCAGCTGACGGCTAGCTTACCCTCCTTTTCTCTCTTTTTCTATTACTACTAAATTTACCTTCAGCGTTTACTAGACATTTAGTATGTAAATTTACTTTCAGTAATATCAAGTTATTGGTACTGTTTTGGTACCATGCAAATGGAGGGAATAAAAGGAAAAGGAAATTTTAAATAAGTTCTACTTAAAAAATTGAAAAAGTGGAGTTTTGAAATTTTAATAAAGAAAAAAAGTAATAAAAAATTAAAAAAATTAATTAAAAACTTTTAATCCTACTTTTTAAATTTTTTAAATTGAACTTATTAAAATTTTTCCTTTTCTCCCTTCCTCTCGATTTTCTCTCATACTGTATGGATCCTAAAACTCTTCACAACCATTATTGATCAAAATGTTAGAGAATTGGCCCAGTCATCCACTACCCTATGTTGCATTTAAAAAATTACTTTAGTCAAATTTTTATATATATTTATAATTAAATAGTATAAAATGTTAATATTTTAAAAAATAAAACACATTGAAAAACTTGACATAATAAATACAAAAAAACTTGGTATAAGTATTTTCCATTTCATTTCCTATACCAAATTTAAGTCCCAATAGTATGCCACAAATAAAGACCTTGTGTTAAAATTTAAAACATGTTGGTATTTTATTTTCTAAAAATGGCTGATATCCAATTTATTAATCAGATTTAATTAAAGTAACTTTTTTAAATTAATTTTCGGCAATAATATTGGAAACTTCAGTTTTACTTATATAAGATAGTCACTTCACAATCCAATTAATATTAGCATATAATAGTTATTTTTTGTGGGGAAAATATATATGCAGGTGCCTTAATTAAGTTTCAACCCCTTATATGTATAAGAATAATTCAACAACAAACAGCTATTTTTTTTTATTTTTTTAAAATCTTCATAAGAAAGCTCCTTTAGAAATTTAATGGGGTTTATTGACTTTTCAAACCTGACCCCACCTTTAAAGGTTGGATGCTTTTTATTGAACGGAAAACAAAGATTAGAGTCCTTTTTTCGTCAATCCTTAATAGAAAAGAATTAAAGAGAGTTGTTATTCCAAAGCTATCGTGCTGAGATATGGTGTCCTTTTTGTAATATCATCTTACAACTATTTCCCACCTGCTTTTAGTAGATTTAAAACTCACTTTGCATATATAACTAGGGTAATTAAAATTATTTGAAAAAGAAATAACAAAAAAAGACTTATTTATTTTGACAAATGAATGACAAATTTATAAGAAATCTACAGTGGCAACAGAATTTTTTGTTATGATAATAAGGAAAGTTAAAAAATTTTAATTGTAATTTTAATAAGACCGGGTTAAATCATGGTTTAACTAAATTAGGGATCACATTTTACATTAGCAATGTAATTGTATTATATAGCTATTAATTACTTACTACCTCCTCCGTCCTAATTATAAGAACCAGTTGACTAATTTGAGGAGATTAAGAAAATAAGTTGAGTTAGTTATTTGTCCTAAATTAATGTTGTCTTTCCTAAAATATTTTTGCTAATCAAGCGTATTAACTAGAACTATCATTGTTAGAAGGGCTACTTTGAAAAAAAATATATAAATATAAGAGACAAAATAGATTAGGTTCTTATATTTATGACCAAAATAAAAATCAAACAGAGCCTTATATTACGGACCGAAGATAGTATTTGGTTTGATGTATTTTAAATAATCTTTCAATGCCAGTGACATTCTCTAGTTATGACACATATTTTTTCACAAATGGTTCGTCCTGTAATTTATTTTTATTTAAAATGTTAACCATTTAAATATGGAATTGTTTTTATATTTGTATCATGACAGTAGAAATGATAATATTAACTTTTTAGGGAACATCCGTCGTATAAAAGTTTAATTGCATTGATAGAAGGTGGGGCATAAATTTTAAAGTGAAAAATGAAAAAAAAAAGCTAGGAATATCTTAGTCGATTTTTTTTTTTATAAAAAAAGTAGTACTACATAAATAGATTTGGAAAGGATATATATGTCTTGCATACACTTTTTTCATAGGTAGACTTCCAAAAAAAAATGAAGTTGTGGTTGTGTCACGATCGTAGTTGATGTGTGTAGATGCCAGCTTGTGATGAAAAAGGGATTAGGTGATCTTTTTCTTCGCTTCTACTATTGTTTATTAATGTTTTTTCAAATGAGTTTTTGTGCTTTTTTTTTTTCCTTAATTACTCTCATCATTTTTGTAAGTAGGTCGGTTTTAGTTACCAGATCTTACTTAGTATTCTATCCTATCCCAAATATAGAAATTATTAATTAACTGGTTCGTATAAATCAAATATATTAAATAAGTGAGTTATTTTTTTAAAAAAATATGTGTTAATTTTTTAAATACCCCTCTTTTAATAAGTCAAAATTAAGTAGTGTCAACATACTTTGCACATAATGCATGAATCTAACTGTAGTGAATGCTCGAAACAGAATAATAAATACCGGACGCAAATGAGATTAACCTCTTACATTTATAATTAAAATATTTTTTGCCAACTTATACCCAAAATAAATATCTCTATGCTAACTTTTATATTTAAAATTGGAGTATTTAATTATCAAGTTGCTATTATCTTTGTTGTAATTTGTTCCCAGATGTAAATACTCTTTGCTTTAGCCCTTAGGTGTCAGATTTCAAAACTGGAGTTGACGTTTGCAAAAGTCAACGGATAAGGGAGTTGGTTGTAATTAATTTATATTATTATATATGAGGCCGAGGTAGTATATTGTAAACGTAACAGACCAAAAATTATTAATTCATATTACACCAAAAAAATTATTAGTTCATAATATAGTGGCATTGTCACCAAAAGGAAAAAAAAATCACAAAATTTTTTAATTTGATCCTTTAATTTAAGAATAAATAATATATTGAGGCGAACAAAACAAGTATGTATGGACTAATACTACCAAGTAAATAGATAACGTCAAATTATTAATCCTGTGATTAAAACAAAACTATCTGCCAAAAATAAATAAATATAAACAAGCTCTAAAAAATTCATATTTACAAATCAAATTTGCATATTAGCAAATAAAACTCACATATTTACGTGTTAAATAAAAAAAACTCTAAATCCAAATGAAATAATATTAAAATTCTTCCCCTTCTTCCTCCCCTGAAACAGACGGAACCTAAAAGAAACTATAAACCGAACATAGTTGAAGGTCAAAGCTAGGGGTAAAGTGTTTGGGAAAGTGGAACCTAGTGAGATCAAAAGTGAGAGCGATCAAAGATCATGGTTCCACTGTAGTATAATAAGGGCCGTCAAGTCATCGTATGTATCAATCATCAAAAGATTTCATATGTCCTATCTGAATTCATTATGTAAGTAACTTTGATTAATTTATTACAATCAAGAAATAGTACTTAATTCATTAAATTTATCGCTAATTAATTTTTTTTTAAAACTTTACCATATTAAACTAGGTTGTGAATAAAAATATAATAAATCACATTCATAATCACAAAATAAGTCAACCTGCCAAGCTCTCTTTCTATTAAGAAGACTTAAAACTTGCTTAAAATGACAATAGAAGTTTTTAAATTTAAATCGTAATTTACAAAATAAAAAATAAATATGTGATGAGAGTTCGTAAACATATTTACAAGCACTTTTTGTAAATAACTCCAATCAAACTCTTAATTTGACGAGACTTCCTTTAATATCGTATAGCTTTAATTATTTTTAATTAGTCAATGTGGGATTCTCTGAGATCTAATAACCATAACCAAGTGAAGCCATGCTAATTAATTGGACTTACTTTCTTGCACTCCCAAGATTGAAAACGTGCGTAACGTCAGTAACTGTGTGTACAATTGTTTAAAAACGGAGGACGGTTGTTTTTATGGAATGCTCTTATGGTCGCGTTAGTACTGCAAAAAAGAGTTGACCTTTGACGGTTGCCTTGCCTTTACACATGGGAACCGCTTTGCTCGCATCTTCATGTGCGCACATAACCGTCCCGGGTGCAGCCGCCCCCGGCTTCACTTGCCCCCACCTGCACAAAAGGTAATTCCTCCCCCACTGAAAAATTCTAGAAGCTTTATCACCCAAAAAAGCGAAACAAAAACAAAAGCTAGAAACTTGTGCTCTGTCAATTCCTGAATTTTTTTAGAAGAGAAATTGCTACAAAACAAAGTAAATAATGACTAAAAAGTTTCAATAAGAAGTAATCAATTTGTTGTTATTTTTTGCATGGTAACTCGTTATTCACTAATTAAGAGATTTTTTTTAGTAATTATCTTTTTTTATCAGGTTACATAGTAATTTTTCTGATTTTTTAGAACATCAAATGCTACTTGCTAGACACCATTTATTTTGAACCTTGGAGTTTTTTTTTTTGCTAAGTATAAATATTTTTTTATTGGAAGAAATTCTATTCGAGACACTATCAGGTACTAAATATGAACACCTCTTCTAGTGAAAATCTGGGCCTTGGTTTGTCATATTGTGAGAGATTAATCCGTTTCACTAAACCCAATCTTTGTTGGTAGCCTTGGAGATTTTAAATGATCTCGGTTAAAATTAATGAAAAATGACATAAAAACAAATTGAAAATTACAATATTCCAATTCAGGCACGTAAGAAATTAAAATTTCAAGAGAAAAGGTTATGTTTAATTTGATATTTTACAAATATAGTTAAATAAAAAAAATACCTTTGTATCAAAAAGTTTATTAACAAGTCATCAACTAATAATAACAGGTTGGTAATGACAAGCGTTAAACAGCCAATTACAAAAAATATACTAACAATGACAAGTTTGATAGCTTTTTATTTTTAAAAAAAATCCGATAAAAGAGCATTTTAGTAATTTCACTATATATTCAAAATACCAGATCAGACACCATCTTCTCTCCTGGGGTTTAGACCTCTTAGATACCTAAATTGAAATATCATAATTTTCAACTTATTTTTTATGTCATTTTTTCAAAATTAATTATCCTGTAGCTTCAGAATATCATTGGCCTGCCCCATTAAACCTTTTTTTTTTAACAAATTCAGCATAATTTAGTTTTGTCAAACACGATGATGACAAAACTTTATTCATATGATTTTTTTTCCCAAATGGAAAAATCTAATGGTTAAGGGAATGATTAACAACATAGTTGGATCAATGACTCGAAAATAATTTATGTTATCATGGATTTATATTTGGATTATTATCAAACTAGTATCATTATTTCTTGTTGACTATAATCAACTAACAACTGCTCCCTTCTATTATATTATCATAACCACTTGGTAATAACTTTACATAAGTCAATAAAATTCGTTAAAATTAGTTATTTATTATAAAATATTACAATTGCCTTTGATAAAAGTTATCAGTTAAATGAATCTGATTAATTAGTTAGAAAATTTTTTAATTAGTTAGAGGGATACTAGGTGAAATAAAATTAATGATCTAGATGAAATTTATTATATTATGAAATATGCTAGAAATTCTCATAATAAAGACGAGAAAATACAATAGTAAAACAAGTTTGAAAAATTAATTATGTTAGGTCCCACCCATGAAAAATAATATAATATTGTGAATCGATGTTTTGGTCATAATAAACTTTACCCATGCATACCACTTTAAATAATGAGATCATTGACTTTGAGATGGCTTCGCAGGCATCCAAATCATTTTAATAGATTAGGTTTTGAAAAAGATTTGGTCAGATCTCACCAAGAATTAGACTACTCATATTTTAATTGTTCTTAATTATTCTAATATTATTTTTTATTGGAAACTAATTCTACTAGTTTAATGACCATGTTGTTTACATTAACGTCCTACGAAATCTTATTAATTAATTTAACTCCGAGACAGCTTCAAAATTTTGACATTTGATTAGCAAAGACCATATCAAATTGATATTCTCATTTCACAATTCTTTTTTTTTTTAATACATAGCGATTAGTAATATAATACTTCTTTAATTCTTAATATAAGACTTATTTAACTAATTTGATTAGATTAAGGAAGTTAGATAAGTTAGTTAGTTATAAGAAATATGACATGTTTTTTCTAAAACATCATAATCATTTTCTTTAATGTCCTCCTTCCCCCATTTACTTGGTTATAGTTGAAAAAGTATCCATAGGGGTAATTTAGAAAAAATTGATAAATATAAAAAAAGTCTTATATTTAGGATCAAAACTAACTTAACAATTAGGTCCTATATTAAGGATCGGGAGAGTAGCTTGCTATTCTATATCTCATAGTAGTTATGATTGTAAATTCTGTCTTTCAAATAATGAATGTGCATGTATTCAAAGGATTGTCATTACTTTTCAAGCTAAATGTGAATATATGGACACGATAATGCAATTTCAAATTTCGTATGTGAACAAAATAAATTCCAGATTTTTAAGGACTCTCATATAAGTCAAATATTCATAAATAGCGGGGAAAACTGAAATTTATATATACTTTCCTCATTTTTTTTAATTATATCAATTTTTCTAATTATATATGACAATATGTCCTAATTTTTTTAGGTGGGTTTAAGGTTAAATGATGATTGGGGGGGGGGGAGGACACATGAAAACTTAAATCGATCTAAGTTTTGTTCTTTTTTTATTTAAATATACAATGCATTAAAATAGATGATTGCGAATAAATATGTCTTAAATAAGGAATTCATAATTGACAAACAATTGAGCCATGAAATCTCAGTTTGCGTGACGAGTTTCTGCAATCAAACTCACTTAAATTTATATTCGTGTGAAAAAAAAAATTATGACCTTACAAATAAAAAATAATAAAACTGGAGTCTCTCTGGTTAAAAAAAAAAAAAAATACTGGAGTCTGAAAAAATTGAGATTGACTATTTCTTTACTCCCGGTGAAGTGGCAAACTTCCGTAAATCCAATGATAAACACTTGCTTTCTTTCAACTGCCTCCACATTTAAGACAACTAGATCCTCTTTCTTTGACCACACCATTTCAGTTTTTTTTTTTCCCTCGTCCCTTTTTTTCACAAAATTTTAGTCATATGAATATAAATATTTCTAGAACAAGCGATATTTATGGATATTTATGGAGAAAAAAATTGAATTAAACATATTTAACGACTAAATAATTTAAAAATTAGAAAAGTTATTCACATATGGCATAAAGTTCAAAAAATTTTATACTATCTTAGTTCTTAATATAAAAAACAATTAACTAATTTGAAAAAAATTAAGAAAACTGAAAGATTACTTTAAAGTATTTATGTCTATTTTTTTTCCAAACTAAGTTGTCATACTTATAAATTGATATGTAATCTAAGGATACACATAAATATTTTAGAAAAATCATATAATATATGTAATAATTAAATAATTTTTTTAACTTTTTTAACCTTTCTAAATTAATCACTTAGGTCTTATATTAAAAATTAGAAGTAGTACAAATTAGTATAAAATAAATAAAAGTAAATACTAAAGTGAGATCGGTTAGATATTTTGAATGTGATGGCATACTAACAAAAATTTAACGACATATAATGACGTTTAAAATCCAGAATTAAAAATTAAAAGGATACTCGTACATTTTTATTTTTTTGACCGGAGGATACTCGTACATTAACATATGATCCACCTCGGCAATTTAACATTTATTTTTGGGCCAAACCTCGGCAATTTAACATTAATTCGTTATGTTTTTGAACTTAACTGTCTTTGTTTTTTTGGAAAAAAAATACTACCTCCGGTCCTTAATATAAGACCCTGTTTGACTTTTATTTTGGTTCTAAATATAAGACCCCAATCCACTTTATCTCTCATATTTACTCAACTTTTTCCAAGATAATCCTTCTAATAATTATAGTTCTAGTTAATACACTAGATTAGTAAGGATATTTTAGGAAAGACAACACATATTTAAGACAAATAACTAACTCAACTTACTTTCTTAATCTCCTCAAATTAGTCAACTGGCTCTTATAATTAGGATCGGAGATAGTATTTGTTCTTTTATAGATATCACCATTGCGTGTTTGTGGTGGGCCTATTATGGCCCAAGTAAATGATATGAGGCCAAGATTTTGGGCTGCTGTTGTGTGGCAAAGTAGAAATCTCCCATGGGATTCATGCTCCATGGGCCATTAGTTTGGTCTATTTAAATCAGTATGTTTCTTCTACTCATTGGATTTCAAAATTTCTTAACAAGGCACGAGCATGGAAGACCCTTTTTTTTTTTTTAACCAGAAGCATTGAAGACCATATTGGATTTGAAAAGTTTGACTTCCCTATTTATTTTAGCAACACTAAAATAAAAAGAGTTTTTAACTTCAAAAAGTTGACAAGAAACCCAAGATGGAAATCAGCCCAATCAAATGAATTGATCACAACCTTCATTCTAGGCCCACTACAGAGGCTATCCTGAAACTCGGGCCTGATAAACCGAGTAGTGCAGTATGTTGCCTACTAGCTATATGGGCTAGACTGTCACTGTTCATTCTCATGCAATTATTCATTTTTGTTTAGATAAATGAGTTTCTAAATAAATTATTCAAAAACTGGTTAACCAACCAAAGACAAAAATAAGAATTTGCAAACATGACTGAAACAAAACTTCAAAAACAACCTTTTTAATATTTATGGGGTGTTTGGTAACCTTCAAAAGCTTCTAAGAAGCACTTTTTCGCAAAACGAAGCAAACTCCTCAATATATTTACTTCCTAAACTGTAAAAACACTTTTAAAATCATAGATTGGTTTCTATCCAAACACTCCTTTAATGGCCTGTTCGGGACTTCTGGATTCTTTTGGTCAAATCGAGTTTTGGATAATTATAATCAATTTGTCAAAGATAATTACTACTTCCGGTCCTAACATAAGACCTCCTCATTTGTAATCTATAAACGAGATCTTATGATTAGGACCGGAGGTAATATAATCAAGTATTATATTTATAAAAAATGAAAATTATCTATAAGTAGTAAATAATGTAATTCGTTTATCAAACTCAGTGTAATAGATGGAAAGTCCCTGTGGTTTACTCTTTTTTTTTTTGGGTGATAAAATATGTGTTTATAATTTTTATTTTGTCATTTCAAACTTTTAAGTGTATTCATGTGCATCCATTATTCATGCTATGAAGGGAACGAAACCTTTATAATACAAATAAAAAGAAAATTCCAAGGAAATTAGGTGTGGAATCGTAGGTCATATCAAATGGTCCAAAGGCAAATCAGCTAAACTTCCTGGTGGTTTGAATAATGTGATTCCCTCGGAAGCTGGAGACATTGAAGTTTCCCCCGCACTACTTATTGTCTCATTTAATAAGCTAACGTCGTTTTCAATCCCAAAAATGTGACTTCATTTTGTTATTGGTTTTTTGAAATTTGAAATTAGTAACTTTACTTCATAAAATTTAAAACCGATAATTTTAGTTCTGAAGATTTGATTTAATTTTGTTTTGCTTAATGATTTTTGGTCCCTAAAACAAAACAAAACAACCAAAAATAAATAATGTCAAAAAATAAGTAAAGATGATATTGACCTTAAACATTTTTAGTCAACATGTTTTTTTGTCAGAAACTCTCATTTGATATTTTTGAGTTTTTAAAAGCTAGTGAAAGTTAGGTGTCAAATAGTTATTAGCTAGACTAACACAAACCCCATGGTGCCCGAGAAAACCATATAGATAATGCCATCTAAGTAAATAAGGTGTCGAGCAGAGTGTGGATGATGGGACTTGGGAGTGGCAGCTCCCACCAAACAGTCCAAAGGCAAATCAGCTAAACTTTTTGGGCGGTTGGATAATGAGAATGACACGTGGCGAGGGCCCAGGGAACCATTTTTAGTTGACAAGCCTTTTGAGTACAAAGATGAGACAGGTCCAGTCACCACAATAATTAAAAAAAGGATGAGACGGGTCCTTGATTAAATTAATTATCATCTTTTGAAGAGATGAAACATGTGCTTACCAAGCGCATTAGTTTTTATTGGCACTTTTGATTTGGTTTCAATTCTTCTAATCATGGTACTACCTTCGATCCTAATTAAGTTAGTTAACTAATTTAAAAAAATTTAAAAAATAAATTTAATTAGTTATTTGTAATAAATATATATCGTCTTTTTTAAATATTCTTGCTAACCAAGTTTATTGGTTAGAACTACCATTATTAGAAGGATTTCTTTGAAAAAATACATAAATATGTGAGATAAAGTAAATTGGAATATTATAATTAGAACCAAAATAAAAGTTAAACAAGATCTTATATTAAGAATAAGAAGTAATATAAGTTATGAATAGTGTAACCCATTGTGTGTGAAATATGAAGTTCATAACTCAGCTTATTTGAAAAAGAGATATTTAAGAACTTTCTAATTATATTAAAAACAGTTATGGATCTTAAAATTTTAAAATATTTTCTAAAAAAAAAATCGTTATCTTGTGTTAATTTTTTTCCATCGCTCACCTCTCATATTTTCGATGTCTTTTGCAGTTTCAGCGTTCGATTTTTCAATATTCCCGTTTTAGATGTTTTCAATAATCTTTTTTTTATGTTTTCAATAATGAAATGAATTAAAGATGAGTGTGGGAAACATAGAAGATATGTATTGAAAACATTGAAAATTCGAAGCTGATTATTGAAAATGAAAAAAAAAAAGTACTAAAATTAAAATATGAAAAACAAATTAACTTGAGGGAGAAAAAAAAGTTTGATGTCAGCCAAGAATCATGATCATTTTTTGAAATTTTAAAATTTTGATATCCTTAACAATCATTAATGTTTTTATGGGGTCTTTAAATATATTCTTATATCAGATTGAATAATGAATATGGATAGTGATAGTTACATTTATGCTAAATACTGGCATGAGCACCACCAAATATTTAGTGGACTCAGGTCATTAAATGTGTCACTATTGAAGACATTAAATAAAGTAATAAATAAAAAAGACTATCATTTATTACACAGAACAGAGAGGGCGTAACCAATACATACACTCAGAAGAACATACGTATCAATACACGTGTGTACGTGTGTGTGTGTGTGTTTGTGTGTGTGAAGCTCATACAACAATATGACACATATGCCCTGTAAATTTCTGGAATTACTTCCTCCTCCTACTCCTCCCCCTCCTCTCTCTATATGCCAGAATATAGTCCCTTTGATAAACTCACAGCATGCAACACCTGACCAAATATATCATAATACACAATTCTGGCATCTGATTCTTGAAGCTCCACGGACATGAAGCCCTGACCATCATAGTAGAACTTCACACCTTCTCTCTTCAAATTAAAGTCTCCTCTCCATGACTTTGAACCTCCTCCACTAGTTAAGAACTGCATTTTGCTGCACCACGCACCAGAAATATTGATATGTTGATTCAGAAGAAAACTATTATGTGTTTGAAAGATAAAAAAGACTATAGGGGAAATTTGTAATTATAGAGCAAAGATGGAGATTAAGCATACCTGGTAGTGCTGCTTATGTGTTCGAGACAATGGTCATGGCCATTCATGTACATATCTACGCTGTGTGCCTGAAATTTTACCATGAAACCTCATCCTTTAGGATTTCCCACGTTTGGAATATGGTTGTCCTTCAGAATTAGGCTAAGATTTGATTGAAACTACCTCAAGGATCGGAAGGAGCTGTTTTACAAGCTCTTGGGTGTCATCATGGTGTCCTACACTTCTGATTGCGTGGTGCCCAACAACAATCTTCCATTTTGCTGTTGAAATCTTCAGTGCCATTTCCAGATCCTATTTGTAGCCCCAGCCAAAAAGGATAAGCACAAAATTGTAATATGCTGTCTTTTCTTCTCATCAGATATTATGAAGCTGTTAATGCTTGTGAAACCAACCTTCAGGGCGTTTGACAGGTATTTCTGTCTGGGAAGAACACCTCTCCAATCATATTTATGGTCCTTTGGCTCATAAAAATACTTGTCCACAAATGGAGTTGTATCGACAAAGAAGAACTCAGCAATTTCTGCAATTTGTTTTGACATTAATGGGAAGCAGAATCAAATTGATCATCTTCATTCACTTTCAGGATCCAAGCTTACCAGTGTCAACAATAAATGATCTTTGGCAAATCCATCTTTGATCTATTTTATTCAGAATTGGATTCAACTGAGCCAGAACATCTCCCCTGTAGTCATGATTGCCCAACACTAGAACCAACAAATTCATACATCAGATAAACAGATTTATAACATAAAAATCATGTTATAATTATTTGGATATTGAGATTTAAAACTCACCATTAAACCATGGCTTTTGGAGGCTACTAGCTGTGTAGACTTTCGAGAATGAAAGCTCAAATGCGGGGTCATCTATACCAGTCAATCCATCATCATAAAAGTTATCTCCAGTGGATATCACGAAGTCAATATCCAGCTTTTCGGCAACTTTCCCCATCTGACATACACACAGAGATCTCAGTAAACACATAAAACTGGTAATCCGAAATATTTAGTTTTAATTAAGCAGTCTAGAAGGTAAAGAGATTAGAGAAGCTGAAAATCCAAGTTTCTTTAGCAGAGGAAACTATGGCCAGAAGAGCAGAGCATGCGTATCTTTAACGTTGTCAACTGCTTATATGTAAGAAGGATATGAAAAAGATGGATGAAAGACCAGAGTAACTTGAGGCAGAAAAAAGGAATATGAATGAGTTTTTAAGAAGACAGGAAAATATGTGGAAGCAAGGACTGCTTGAAAGACCTGAGCAGCAACTTGAGATTGATTGTATTCTCCTTTCCTTCCCCAGTCTCCAACAACCACAAAACTAAGGGAGCCATCATCTTTTACCGGGTGATCTCTGCGTTCAAGGAGAGATAACACAGAGAGAAAACATACACAAAAGCAAGTCGACCATAACAGGCTTGAACTGATGAAGCCAGCCATGCTTCTCTGTATGAGAGTTTCTACTTCAAGAGCCTCTCACACAGAGAATCAAGAATAGAATATGGTGTATTTTCCTTGTTGAAACTTGAAAGAGTGTACTGGTGGAACTGCTTATATATAAGAAAGCAGAAAAGCACGAGTGGTTAAAAGATATGATTGTTGATTGACAAAGATGTGATTGGGGATGGGCTTGGCATGCATTATGTGGCATTAAAATAATAAGATAATGGACTAGTCGGAGAAAAGAAAGAAGCCTATAAATCATCAATAAGATAATTTTTAAACTACCAGCCCTAACCAATGTGTGTGTACAGATAAATGGGGGCAAAAAAGTTATTACTGTTGTTAGTATAATTATGATATTCCGTGGGCCCCAAATAGGCATCTCTTACAAATTTGTGCAGCTTCTAAGCAATTTCGTTGCTTAATGGCAGGCTTGGTTTGTTTGTTTTTATGTGTGTAAATGAAATTGGAGCTCTCTCAATTGGAAGCATTGAAACAAAGAATTGGAAATTGCTGAAGCAGACGTGCGTAGCAATTAATGATGATGATGTGTTCGTTTGTAGATACGTATAGGGAACTTGTTTTGATGAAGTCAGGTGTTTTTGCAAGCACTCGACAATGAAAATGAATCCAGTGAAAACGTAACCCATCCTCACTCGAGTCATTTTCCACATTTAAAGAAAAATTCTATTGATTTTGCGTTTTCAGTGGGCCCCATCTTGTTGTCATATATTTATATCTCTTTCATTGTTAGAGGAGAATATCCGAAGTCAGATTCTTCTAGTTTATCTGTCGGTTAAACATTTTTCTGTATATTTAGTGCTTTCCACTATCATCTTCCAGCCTCTGCTCTTCTGATGGCACAGCAGATTAGTTCAATGTAACGCCATGCGTACACTTGATATGCTTATATGTCTTAACTTACATCTGCATTCCTGGACATCTGAGAAACTTCTAGTTAATATTATACCATTCATTTCTGTTTTCTGTTCCATTACATTCTAATACGATCATGGCATTTTCCAGAAAATCTTTCATCACATGAAGTTTTTAATTCTAAGCCACATATATATTTTATGATAATATATTCTAATGCAGAAGAGCCAGCTCAAGATACTGTAGCAAATCTTCAGTGGACCATATGTTGTCTGTAAAATAATCAGATCCAATGTGCTTTGCACACAGTTGGTATATCACGAGGGATTCAACTTTATGCCCTCCTTATCAACTACCAATCATCAAACGCCATAATCTTTGCGAATTTAGACCGGAAGCATTGAAGAAGACAAGTAGATTCAGTTATGAAATTTCATCTCCTGCTTTCAAGATCTCTTACTGGGGAATGAGAGCTGCATATTCAAAACTCTGCACTCCCAGAAAATAATACAATGATAACAGGATTAAGAAACCATCTACTACAGATTCCAACAATTAAGGATTTCTAAACTTTACTGACTAAAACTATAATAAATTTACATGGATGAATGTAGCTGCTTTGACGAAGTTAACCTATGCAAGACTTTGCCAGAAACATCGTAGAACTCGATGTTTGCATCTGTCTGAGTCAATTGCACTGACATGAAACCCTGTCCATCATAGAAGAAATTTAGTCCTCCTCTGTTTACTTTTTTTACGTCTCCCCTCCAAGCCTTTGACCCAGCTCCACTAGTCAGAAATTGTATGGGGCTGAAAAAAAATTGCAAATTTAGATGGATATGCTTTTCTCTGATTGATATGTGGGTACAGATATGACTTTTAATTCAGATTTACCTGTGTGCGTCACTTATGTGCTCAAGACAGTGGTCATGCCCATTCATGTAGAAGTCAACATTATTTGCCTGAAATTTGACAGAAAAGAAGAGTTAAGCAGAACTCAGAAAAGTAAGAGCATGTTTTTTTCCCCCATTAATGCTTCTTTTGGGGATTGGGGCCATATTGTTTACAACGGTTGAAGATCATGATTTTCCTGTATAATATAATGGATGATTTGTCTCCTTATCAATCAACTTTAATCATTATGCAGCCCATGCCCACGAGGGCCATGCTCGTGAGGAGGATAAAAACGTCATGCTCATCTGTTTTTAGTAATGAAACTAAGAACTGCCTTCCAAGTGCTTCTAAAAGATTGATAATTTAGAAGTTGAAACTTTAAAATATTTAAATCTAATACAGACTATATCTAAAAAGGACAGAGCAATACCCATCCCCTCAATATTTAGAGAATCTCTAAATACGGAGGGGATGGGCATTGCTGTGGCCTTTTTAGAGAGAATCTGAATGATTGAATTGGTTTATCTGCTTACTTTCCCTATCCTCAATAACAATCGAATTCAGAATTTAGTTGTCTGAAATTCCACTTTAACCATTGGATGAAAAATAAAGTGCTGTTAGTTGTGTATTCTCAACTTTTTCTTACCCGAAGAATTGGGAGAAGCAGCTTTATAAGCTCTTTTGTATCACCATGGTGACCAACACTTCTTATTGCATGGTGACCCACAACTATTTTCCACTTAGCTGTTGATTCTCTCAGTACCAATTCCACATCCTGAAACACCATAACCCCAAAATATGTCAGTGAAAAATATACATATTGTCCTCAATCATGTAAAGCAGAAACACTCTTTACCAGTTTAGTACCTTAAGTAAGCTTTTAACATAGGATTTTCGTGGGAGAATGCCTCTCCAATCATATCTATGTTCACCTGGATCAGAGAAGTACTCCTCAACAAAAGGACTGGTGTCCACAAACAAAATCTCAGCCAGCTCTGAAATAAACAGAAGAAAAATAACATCAGAAAACTATGAGATTGAAAATTTGCTTTAAGTAACACGAATAATCGTGACCTCAAGTTACCTGAGTCTACAATAAAAGACCTTAAGCAAAGCCATCTGCGATCAATTTCTCTAAGGACAGGGCTCAATTGGGCTAGTGCATCACCCCTGTAGTCATGGTTCCCTAACACTGGATCATAATTAAAGAACAAGTTAGACTAAGCAATGAGCTAAAGATTGAAGATATGGAAAAAAAATTATATGGATATAATTCCATTACTGATGCGTTAAGGAACTTACCGCTGTACCACTGTTTTTGCAGGCTTTTTGCTGTGTAAATATTAGTGAATGATTCTTCAAACAAGGTGTCATGTTGGCCAGTGAGTCCATTGTCATAGAAATTGTCTCCAGTAGATATTACAAAGTCTATGTCAAGCTTATCTCCAACCCTTCCCATCTGCCAAAAATAAAATGTAGCACCACGATCCAAGCCCATATTCAGTCCATTATGCCAACCCAAAGCCCAAAACTCTCAAGTCCAACATCTATCTCACTAATGAGAGGTCCAGTTGCAATTCATGAATGTAATGTATATTATAACCAGATTTCTTTTTTCAAATGTAAATGAAGAAGATTAAATTAAGTTTCTACCCAGCATATGCGAGTAAAACAACAGTTTTCCATATAACTGCATGATCATTCTATTATAACTTTTGTTTCCTACAGAACCCAGAAATGAAAGAGAGAATCAAACCTGCAAAGCAACTTCAGACTGGTTGTAAGCTCCTTTTCTTCCCCAGTCACCAAGAACCAAGAAGCTGAGGGATCCATCAGTTTTTGAAGGGTGTTCAAATCTCTGAAGCTCTGCAGATGCATGAAGCACCCACAAGCCAAAGCTAATAGTGAAAAGAAGGAAGATAGACATGCTGATGGGACCTGCCATAGCTCTTGTGGTTGATGATGCAGAAACCACACCAAAGCTTTACCGAGAATAACTTATGATGCATGTATATATATTTTTCATTGATCCCTAAGAACCCCTTGTCGTCATCTTCCACTAGAGAATCCACACCGAATGTGTCAGCAAGTGTAGCAGTGGATAAAGTGGGCAGAAAATAAAATAAGAGAGGAGAATCTCTGGTTAACCAATCGTTCAATCAACTTGATGGCAAATCAGAACAACGTTGCTTAAGAACCAGCGTATAAGAATAGAGGTTGAGGAATCAAAACTACGAATGGTAGGTGGGGCTAGAAGATTCTTTGAAAGTTAGTTTGCTAAAAACTTAGTTACCACTTCTTTTGCCCCATATGATGCCAACCCCTAGATCGTATATGTAGCTGGCTAGCTGCGTCACCACATAAATTGGCAATCATTATCTGAAAAAATGCACCAAAAATAAGCCAATAAAGCAACCCTTTAAACCCCCCAATCAGCGAAGTAATTTGAATATTAGGGTGGCCAAGACAAAGCGGTGGGTGGATGACTCGATGGGAATGGGACATGCAAAGAATGAAAGAAATGGCACATTGACCTGAAACTGACATGTCTGACGTTAAATCGACAGAGAAAGTGGGACGAGGTCGAGAGAGAGAGAGAGA